>NC_082638.1:20067500-20075000 GCF_002263795.3 Bos taurus
CTGGTTGCACAATCGCCAGGGCACAGGGCTGAGAACAACAACACACACACACACACACACATGAACACAAACCAGTATCAGAGTCGCCAGGGCACAGTGCTGATAACAGCACACACACTCAAGCCGGTTTCACAGTTCCCAGACCACAGGGCTGAGATCAGCACTCCCCCCCACACACAAACACATAAACCTGTACACATTCGCCAGCGTACAGGGCTGAGAACAGCACATACACACACATACACACACACACACAAAAACCGGTTGTACAGTCGCCAGGGCACAGGGCTGAGCATGGCACACATACAGACCAACACACACACAAAGAAACCACTTTCAGAGTTGCCAGGGCAGAGGGCTGGGAACAGCACACACACACACATACACACACACACACACACACACCGGTTGCACAGTAGCCTGGGCACAGAGCTGAAAATGGCACACACACACACACACACACACACACACACACACACAAACAACTGCTTGCACAGTCGCCAGGACACAGAGATGAGAATCACACACACACACACACACACACACAAACCTGTTGCACAGATGCCAGGGCACAGGGCTGAGAACGGCACACACACACCAGTTACACTGTCACTAAGGCACAGGCCTAAAAACAGCACACACACACACGCACACATATACACTCACATACATACACACCCAAACCGCTTGCACTGTCGCCAAGGCACATGGCTGAGAATGGCACACACACACACACACACACACACACACACACACACACACAGCAGTTTCACAGTCACCAGGGCACAGGGCTGAGAAGAACACATACATACACACATACACACACAAACTGCTTGCACAGTCGTCAGGGCTCAGGGCTGTGAATGGCACACACAAACACTGACACACACACACACACAAACAAACCATTGCACAGTCACCAGGGCACAGGGCTGAGAATTCAAACTTACACACACACACACAAACCTGATGCACAGTCGCCAGGGCACAGGGCTGAGAACAGCACACACACACACACACACACATACACAGAAAAACCGCTTGCACAGTCGCTAGGGCACAGGGCTGAGAACGGCGCGCACACACACACACAAACACAAACTGGTTGTGCAGTGATCAGTACACATTGCTGAGTACGGCACACGCACACACACTAACACACATACACCTAAATCTGTTGCACATTCGCCTGGGCACAGGACCGTGAACAGCAGACACAGAAACACACACACACACAAACAGGTTGCACAGTAGCTAGGGCACAGGGCTGAGAACAGAACACACACACACACAAACCAATTTCCCAGTCACCAGAGCACGGGGCAGAGAACAGCACTCACACACACACACACACATACACACTAAAGGGTTGCAAAGTTGCCAGGACACAGGTCTGAGAATGGCACACACACACACACACACACACACGAACGCACACATACAGGTTGCACAGACTCCAGGACACAGGGCTGATAATTCACACACACACACACACACACACAAAGCGGCTGTACAGTCGCCAAGACAAAGGACTCAAAACAGCTCTAACAAACACACACACACATATACATAAATCGGTGTCACAGTCACCAGAGCACAAGCCTGAGCACAGCACACACACACACACGCACACACACAAACTAGTTGCACAGTCTCCAGGGAACAGGGCTGATAACAGAACATGCACACACACACACACACACACACACACATACACACCAACCGGTTGCACAGTCGCCAAGGGACAGGGCTGAGACCACAGACACAGACACACACACACACACACATAAACAAAAACCGGTTTTACAGTCGACAGGAAACAGGGCTCAGAACAAAACACACACACGCACACACACAAATTAATTGCACAGTCGCCAGGGTACAGGACTGAGAACAGCAGACAAACACACACAGGGACACACAAACGGGTTGCACATTTTCCAGGACACAGGTCTGAGAATGAAACACACACACACACACATACACAAACACATAAACCGGTTGCGCACACACCAAGGCACAGGGCTCAGAACAGCTCGAACACACACACACAGACACACACAAACCTTTGCACAGTCGCCAGGCATAGGACTGAGAACAGCACACACACACACACAAACCTGTTGAACTGTCGCCTGGGCACAGGGCAGTGAACAGAACAAACACACACACAAACACCCAAACCGGTTACACAGTTTCCAGGGCACAGGGCTGAGAATAGCACAAACACACACATACACATACACAAACTGGTTTCATAGTCGCCAGGGCACGGGGCGGAAAATGGCACACACACACACACAAATACACACAAACCTATTGCACAGTCACCAGGTCACAGGTCTTAGAACAGGACACATACACTCAGATGCCCACACAAACAGGTTGCACAGTCGCCAGGGCAAAGGGATGAGAAAAGCACACACATACACATACACACACACACACAGAAACATTCACACAAACTGGTTGCACAGTTGCCAGGGGACAGGGTTAAGAACAGCTCTAACACAAACACACACACACACACACACACACATGCAAATTGATTGCACAGTCTCCAGGGTACAGCGCTGAGAACAGAACACACATACACACACACACACACACACACACACATAAACCGGTTTCACAGTCGCCAGAGCACAAGCCTGAGGACAACACAGACACACACACGCACAAACACAAATGAGTTGCATGATCACTAGCGCACAGGGCTGAGAACAGCACACACACACACACACACACACAAAACCAGTTGCACAATTGCCAGGGCTCGGGTCTGAGAATAGCACACACACACACACATATGCACACAAACACACAAAAAATGGTTGCACAGTCTCCAGGACACAGGGCTGAGAATTCACACACACACCCAAACAAACCTGTTGCACAGTTGCCAGGGCACAGCGCTGAGTATGGCACACACTCACACACACAGACAAACCGGTTGAACCGTTACCAGAGCACAGGGCTGAGAACAGCACACACATACACACACACCGGTTGCACAGTCACAGGCACAGGGCTAAGAACGGCACACAGTCGCACACAAACACACACACAAACCGGTTGCACTGTCACCAGGGCACAGGGCAGAGAACAGCACACACACACAAAAACACAGAAAGACACACATACAAAAAAACGGGTTGCACAGTCGCCAGGGCACACGGCTGAGAACAGCACACACACACACACACGTACACACTAAAGGGTTGCAAAGTTGCCTGGGCACAGGTCTGAGAATGGCACACACACACACACACACACATGCACACACACTTACAGGTTGCAGAGACTCCAGGACACAGTGCTGATAATTCACACACACACACACACACACACACACACACACAAAGCGGCTGCACAGTCGCCAAGGCAAAGGGCTCAAAACAGCTCTAACACACACACACACATATACATAAATCGATTTCACAGTCACCAGAGCACAAGCCTGAGCACAGCACACACACACACGCACACACACAAACTAGTTTCACAGTCGCCAGGGCACAGGGCTGAAAACAGCACACACACACGCAGACAAACTGGTTGCACAGTCGCCAGAGCACAGGGCTGAGAACAGCACACACACACACACACACACACACACAAAGGGTTGCATAGTTGTCAGCAGACAGGTCTGAGAATGTCACACACAGACATACGCACACACACACAAACCGGTTGCACAGTCTCCAGGGCACAGGGCTGAGAATTCAAACTTACACACATACACACACACACAAACCTGTTGCACAGTTGCCAGGCCACAGGGTTGAGAACAGCACACACTCACACACACAGACAAACGGGTTGCACAGTGGCCAGGGCACAGGGCTGAAATCAGCACACAAACACACACACACAAACACCGGTTACACTGTCACTAAGGCACAGGACTCAAAACAGCACCAACACACACACACATATACACTCACACACATACACACACAACCTCTTGCAAAGTCGTCAGTGCCCAGGGCTGAGAACGGAACACACACACACACACACACACACACACACACACACATAAACCAGTTTCACAGTCGCCAGGGCACAGTGCTGAGAACAGCACACACACACACACACACATACGAACACAAACTGCTTGCATAATTGCCAGGGCAAAGGGCTGAGAATGGCACACACAAACACACACACACACAAATGAACAAACCATTGCACAGTCGCCAGCGCACAGGGCTGAAAATGGCACACACACACACTCACAAACCGGTTGCACTGTCACCAGGCCACGAGTCTGAGAACAGCACACACACACACACACACACACACACACACACAAACCGCCTGCACAGTCACCACGGCACACGGTTGAGAAAGGCATACACACACTCACACACACACATAAACATACATAAAAACTTGTTGCACAGTTGCCAGGGCACAGGGCTGAGAACAGCTGTAACACACACACACATACACACAAACTGGTTGTACAGTCGCCAGGGTACACGGCTGAGAACAGCACACAGACACACACAAAAACACACATGAACAAACCAGTTGCACAGTCGCCAGGGAACAGGGCTTAGAACAGCACACACACACACACACACACACATACCGTTTGCACAGTCGCCAGGGTGCAGGGCTTAGAACTGCACGTACACACACGCACATACACACACAAACCGCTTACACAATCACCAGGGATAAGTCTGAGAATGGCACACACACACACACGAATACCCGCTTTCACAGTCGCTAGCACAGGGCTGAGAATGGCACACATACACACTCACACACACACATACACAAACACATAAACCGGTTGCGCACTAGCCAAGGCACAGGGCACAGAACAGCTCGAACACACACACACACACACACATACCAGTTGAACAGTCTCCAGGGCACAGGGCTGAGAATTCAAACTTACACTCGACAAAAACAAACCTCTTGCACAGTTGCCAATGCACAGGCATGAGAACAGCACCCACTCACATACACAGACAAACCGCTTGCACAGTCAACAGGGCACAGGGCTGAGAAGAGCACACACACACACACACACACACACCAGTTACACAGTCACTAAGGCACAGGGCTGAAAACAGGACAATCCACACACACACATATACACTCACACACACACACAAACCACTTGCACAGTCACCAAGGCACAGGGCTGAAACTGGCACACACACACACACACACACACACACACAAACCAGTTTCTCAGTCGCCAGGGCACAGGGCTGAGAACAGTATATACACACACAGACAGATGCACACACAGACACATACACACACAGACACATGCACACACAAACTGCTTGCACAGTCGCCAGGGCACATGGCTGTGAATGGCACACACAAACACACACACACATACAAACCGGTTTCACAGCTGCAAGGGCACAGGGCTGAGAACAGCACATACACACACACACACACACACACACACAGAAACATACGCAAACAATCCGCTTGCACAGTCGCCAGGGAACAGGGCTGTGAATTGCACACACAAATACACACACACACACACACACAACAAACCATTGCACAGTCTCCAGGGCACAGGGCTGAGAATGGAACACACACACACAGACACACACACACACACCAACCGGTTGCACAGTCTCTAGGAAACAGGGCTGAAAAGAGCACACACTTACACACAATCACACACACAAACGGTTACACAGTCGCCAGGACACAGGGATGAGAATCACGTGCACACACACACAAACCAGTTGCACAGTCGGAAGGGCACAGGCTGAAATCAGCACACACACAGACACACACACACACCGGTTCCCCAGTTGCCAGGGCACAAGGCTCAGGATGGCACACACATCTACACATACATATACACAAACTGGTTGAACAATCGCCAGGGCAATGGGTTGAGAACAGCACACACACACACACACACACACACACACACACACAGGCATACAGATACTGGTTGCACAATCGCCAGGGCACAGGGCTGAGAACAACAACACACACACACACACACACATGAACACAAACCAGTATCAGAGTCGCCAGGGCACAGTGCTGATAACAGCACACACACTCAAGCCGGTTTCACAGTTCCCAGACCACAGGGCTGAGATCAGCACTCCCCCCCACACACAAACACATAAACCTGTACACATTCGCCAGCGTACAGGGCTGAGAACAGCACATACACACACATACACACACACACACAAAAACCGGTTGTACAGTCGCCAGGGCACAGGGCTGAGCATGGCACACATACAGACCAACACACACACAAAGAAACCACTTTCAGAGTTGCCAGGGCAGAGGGCTGGGAACAGCACACACACACACATACACACACACACACACACACACACCGGTTGCACAGTAGCCTGGGCACAGAGCTGAAAATGGCACACACACACACACACACACACACACACACACACACAAACAACTGCTTGCACAGTCGCCAGGACACAGAGATGAGAATCACACACACACACACACACACACAAACCTGTTGCACAGATGCCAGGGCACAGGGCTGAGAACGGCACACACACACCAGTTACACTGTCACTAAGGCACAGGCCTAAAAACAGCACACACACACACGCACACATATACACTCACATACATACACACCCAAACCGCTTGCACTGTCGCCAAGGCACATGGCTGAGAATGGCACACACACACACACACACACACACACACACACACACAGCAGTTTCACAGTCACCAGGGCACAGGGCTGAGAAGAACACATACATACACACATACACACACAAACTGCTTGCACAGTCGTCAGGGCTCAGGGCTGTGAATGGCACACACAAACACTGACACACACACACACACAAACAAACCATTGCACAGTCACCAGGGCACAGGGCTGAGAATTCAAACTTACACACACACACACAAACCTGATGCACAGTCGCCAGGGCACAGGGCTGAGAACAGCACACACACACACACACACACATACACAGAAAAACCGCTTGCACAGTCGCTAGGGCACAGGGCTGAGAACAGCGCGCACACACACACACAAACACAAACTGGTTGTGCAGTGATCAGTACACATTGCTGAGTACGGCACACGCACACACACTAACACACATACACCTAAATCTGTTGCACATTCGCCTGGGCACAGGACCGTGAACAGCAGACACAGAAACACACACACACACAAACAGGTTGCACAGTAGCTAGGGCACAGGGCTGAGAACAGAACACACACACACACAAACCAATTTCCCAGTCACCAGAGCACGGGGCAGAGAACAGCACTCACACACACACACACACATACACACTAAAGGGTTGCAAAGTTGCCAGGACACAGGTCTGAGAATGGCACACACACACACACACACACACGAACGCACACATACAGGTTGCACAGACTCCAGGACACAGGGCTGATAATTCACACACACACACACACACACACAAAGCGGCTGTACAGTCGCCAAGACAAAGGACTCAAAACAGCTCTAACAAACACACACACAC
>NC_082638.1:20090000-20097500 GCF_002263795.3 Bos taurus
ACATACACACACAAACCGCTTACACAATCACCAGGGATAAGTCTGAGAATGGCACACACACACACACGAATACCCGCTTTCACAGTCGCTAGCACAGGGCTGAGAATGGCACACATACACACTCACACACACACATACACAAACACATAAACCGGTTGCGCACTAGCCAAGGCACAGGGCTCAGAACAGCTCGAACACACACACACACACACACATACCAGTTGAACAGTCTCCAGGGCACAGGGCTGAGAATTCAAACTTACACTCGACAAAAACAAACCTCTTGCACAGTTGCCAATGCACAGGCATGAGAACAGCACCCACTCACATACACAGACAAACCGCTTGCACAGTCAACAGGGCACAGGGCTGAGAAGAGCACACACACACACACACACACACACCAGTTACACAGTCACTAAGGCACAGGGCTGAAAACAGGACAATCCACACACACACATATACACTCACACACACACACAAACCACTTGCACAGTCACCAAGGCACAGGGCTGAAACTGGCACACACACACACACACACACACACACACAAACCAGTTTCTCAGTCGCCAGGGCACAGGGCTGAGAACAGTATATACACACACAGACAGATGCACACACAGACACATACACACACAGACACATGCACACACAAACTGCTTGCACAGTCGCCAGGGCACATGGCTGTGAATGGCACACACAAACACACACACACATACAAACCGGTTTCACAGCTGCAAGGGCACAGGGCTGAGAACAGCACATACACACACACACACACACACACACACAGAAACATACGCAAACAATCCGCTTGCACAGTCGCCAGGGAACAGGGCTGTGAATTGCACACACAAATACACACACACACACACACACACACGACAAACCATTGCACAGTCTCCAGGGCACAGGGCTGAGAATGGAACACACACACACAGACACACACACACACACCAACCGGTTGCACAGTCTCTAGGAAACAGGGCTGAAAAGAGCACACACTTACACACACTCACACACACAAACGGTTACACAGTCGCCAGGACACAGGGATGAGAATCACGTGCACACACACACAAACCAGTTGCACAGTCGGAAGGGCACAGGCTGAAATCAGCACACACACAGACACACACACACACCGGTTCCCCAGTTGCCAGGGCACAAGGCTCAGGATGGCACACACATCTACACATACATATACACAAACTGGTTGAACAATCGCCAGGGCAATGGGTTGAGAACAGCACACACACACACACACACACACACACACACACACACAGGCATACAGATACTGGTTGCACAATCGCCAGGGCACAGGGCTGAGAACAACAACACACACACACACACACACATGAACACAAACCAGTATCAGAGTCGCCAGGGCACAGTGCTGATAACAGCACACACACTCAAGCCGGTTTCACAGTTCCCAGACCACAGGGCTGAGATCAGCACTCCCCCCACACACAAACACATAAACCTGTACACATTCGCCAGCGTACAGGGCTGAGAACAGCACATACACACACATACACACACACACACAAAAACCGGTTGTACAGTCGCCAGGGCACAGGGCTGAGCATGGCACACATACAGACCAACACACACACAAAGAAACCACTTTCAGAGTTGCCAGGGCAGAGGGCTGGGAACAGCACACACACACACATACACACACACACACACACACACCGGTTGCACAGTAGCCTGGGCACAGAGCTGAAAATGGCACACACACACACACACACACACACACACACACACACAAACAACTGCTTGCACAGTCGCCAGGACACAGAGATGAGAATCACACACACACACACACACACACACAAACCTGTTGCACAGATGCCAGGGCACAGGGCTGAGAACGGCACACACACACCAGTTACACTGTCACTAAGGCACAGGCCTAAAAACAGCACACACACACACGCACACATATACACTCACATACATACACACCCAAACCGCTTGCACTGTCGCCAAGGCACATGGCTGAGAATGGCACACACACACACACACACACACACACACACACACACACACAGCAGTTTCACAGTCACCAGGGCACAGGGCTGAGAAGAACACATACATACACACATACACACACAAACTGCTTGCACAGTCGTCAGGGCTCAGGGCTGTGAATGGCACACACAAACACTGACACACACACACACACAAACAAACCATTGCACAGTCACCAGGGCACAGGGCTGAGAATTCAAACTTACACACACACACACAAACCTGATGCACAGTCGCCAGGGCACAGGGCTGAGAACAGCACACACACACACACACACACATACACAGAAAAACCGCTTGCACAGTCGCTAGGGCACAGGGCTGAGAACGGCGCGCACACACACACACAAACACAAACTGGTTGTGCAGTGATCAGTACACATTGCTGAGTACGGCACACGCACACACACTAACACACATACACCTAAATCTGTTGCACATTCGCCTGGGCACAGGACCGTGAACAGCAGACACAGAAACACACACACACACAAACAGGTTGCACAGTAGCTAGGGCACAGGGCTGAGAACAGAACACACACACACACAAACCAATTTCCCAGTCACCAGAGCACGGGGCAGAGAACAGCACTCACACACACACACACACATACACACTAAAGGGTTGCAAAGTTGCCAGGACACAGGTCTGAGAATGGCACACACACACACACACACACACACGAACGCACACATACAGGTTGCACAGACTCCAGGACACAGGGCTGATAATTCACACACACACACACACACACACAAAGCGGCTGTACAGTCGCCAAGACAAAGGACTCAAAACAGCTCTAACAAACACACACACACATATACATAAATCGGTGTCACAGTCACCAGAGCACAAGCCTGAGCACAGCACACACACACACACGCACACACACAAACTAGTTGCACAGTCTCCAGGGAACAGGGCTGATAACAGAACATGCACACACACACACACACACACACACACATACACACCAACCGGTTGCACAGTCGCCAAGGGACAGGGCTGAGACCACAGACACAGACACACACACACACACACATAAACAAAAACCGGTTTTACAGTCGACAGGAAACAGGGCTCAGAACAAAACACACACACGCACACACACAAATTAATTGCACAGTCGCCAGGGTACAGGACTGAGAACAGCAGACAAACACACACAGGGACACACAAACGGGTTGCACATTTTCCAGGACACAGGTCTGAGAATGAAACACACACACACACACATACACAAACACATAAACCGGTTGCGCACACACCAAGGCACAGGGCTCAGAACAGCTCGAACACACACACACAGACACACACAAACCTTTGCACAGTCGCCAGGCATAGGACTGAGAACAGCACACACACACACACAAACCTGTTGAACTGTCGCCTGGGCACAGGGCAGTGAACAGAACAAACACACACACAAACACCCAAACCGGTTACACAGTTTCCAGGGCACAGGGCTGAGAATAGCACAAACACACACATACACATACACAAACTGGTTTCATAGTCGCCAGGGCACGGGGCGGAAAATGGCACACACACACACACAAATACACACAAACCTATTGCACAGTCACCAGGTCACAGGTCTTAGAACAGGACACATACACTCAGATGCCCACACAAACAGGTTGCACAGTCGCCAGGGCAAAGGGATGAGAAAAGCACACACATACACATACACACACACACACAGAAACATTCACACAAACTGGTTGCACAGTTGCCAGGGGACAGGGTTAAGAACAGCTCTAACACAAACACACACACACACACACACACACATGCAAATTGATTGCACAGTCTCCAGGGTACAGCGCTGAGAACAGAACACACATACACACACACACACACACACACACACATAAACCGGTTTCACAGTCGCCAGAGCACAAGCCTGAGGACAACACAGACACACACACGCACAAACACAAATGAGTTGCATGATCACTAGCGCACAGGGCTGAGAACAGCACACACACACACACACACACACAAAACCAGTTGCACAATTGCCAGGGCTCGGGTCTGAGAATAGCACACACACACACACATATGCACACAAACACACAAAAAATGGTTGCACAGTCTCCAGGACACAGGGCTGAGAATTCACACACACACCCAAACAAACCTGTTGCACAGTTGCCAGGGCACAGCGCTGAGTATGGCACACACTCACACACACAGACAAACCGGTTGAACCGTTACCAGAGCACAGGGCTGAGAACAGCACACACATACACACACACCGGTTGCACAGTCACAGGCACAGGGCTAAGAACGGCACACAGTCGCACACAAACACACACACAAACCGGTTGCACTGTCACCAGGGCACAGGGCAGAGAACAGCACACACACACAAAAACACAGAAAGACACACATACAAAAAAACGGGTTGCACAGTCGCCAGGGCACACGGCTGAGAACAGCACACACACACACACACGTACACACTAAAGGGTTGCAAAGTTGCCTGGGCACAGGTCTGAGAATGGCACACACACACACACACACACATGCACACACACTTACAGGTTGCAGAGACTCCAGGACACAGTGCTGATAATTCACACACACACACACACACACACACACACACACAAAGCGGCTGCACAGTCGCCAAGGCAAAGGGCTCAAAACAGCTCTAACACACACACACACATATACATAAATCGATTTCACAGTCACCAGAGCACAAGCCTGAGCACAGCACACACACACACGCACACACACAAACTAGTTTCACAGTCGCCAGGGCACAGGGCTGAAAACAGCACACACACACGCAGACAAACTGGTTGCACAGTCGCCAGAGCACAGGGCTGAGAACAGCACACACACACACACACACACACACACAAAGGGTTGCATAGTTGTCAGCAGACAGGTCTGAGAATGTCACACACAGACATACGCACACACACACAAACCGGTTGCACAGTCTCCAGGGCACAGGGCTGAGAATTCAAACTTACACACATACACACACACACAAACCTGTTGCACAGTTGCCAGGCCACAGGGTTGAGAACAGCACACACTCACACACACAGACAAACGGGTTGCACAGTGGCCAGGGCACAGGGCTGAAATCAGCACACAAACACACACACACAAACACCGGTTACACTGTCACTAAGGCACAGGACTCAAAACAGCACCAACACACACACACATATACACTCACACACATACACACACAACCTCTTGCAAAGTCGTCAGTGCCCAGGGCTGAGAACGGAACACACACACACACACACACACACACACACACACACATAAACCAGTTTCACAGTCGCCAGGGCACAGTGCTGAGAACAGCACACACACACACACACACATACGAACACAAACTGCTTGCATAATTGCCAGGGCAAAGGGCTGAGAATGGCACACACAAACACACACACACACAAATGAACAAACCATTGCACAGTCGCCAGCGCACAGGGCTGAAAATGGCACACACACACACTCACAAACCGGTTGCACTGTCACCAGGCCACGAGTCTGAGAACAGCACACACACACACACACACACACACACACACACAAACCGCCTGCACAGTCACCACGGCACACGGTTGAGAAAGGCATACACACACTCACACACACACATAAACATACATAAAAACTTGTTGCACAGTTGCCAGGGCAC
This sequence comes from Bos taurus, assembly GCF_002263795.3. NCBI lineage: Eukaryota > Metazoa > Chordata > Mammalia > Artiodactyla > Bovidae > Bos > Bos taurus. Next base: position 20,095,718 of record NC_082638.1, read on the forward strand.
AGGGCTGAGAACAGCTGTAACACACACACACATACACACAAACTGGTTGTACAGTCGCCAGGGTACACGGCTGAGAACAGCACACAGACACACACAAAAACACACATGAACAAACCAGTTGCACAGTCGCCAGGGAACAGGGCTTAGAACAGCACACACACACACACACACACATACCGTTTGCACAGTCGCCAGGGTGCAGGGCTTAGAACTGCACGTACACACACGCACATACACACACAAACCGCTTACACAATCACCAGGGATAAGTCTGAGAATGGCACACACACACACACGAATACCCGCTTTCACAGTCGCTAGCACAGGGCTGAGAATGGCACACATACACACTCACACACACACATACACAAACACATAAACCGGTTGCGCACTAGCCAAGGCACAGGGCACAGAACAGCTCGAACACACACACACACACACACATACCAGTTGAACAGTCTCCAGGGCACAGGGCTGAGAATTCAAACTTACACTCGACAAAAACAAACCTCTTGCACAGTTGCCAATGCACAGGCATGAGAACAGCACCCACTCACATACACAGACAAACCGCTTGCACAGTCAACAGGGCACAGGGCTGAGAAGAGCACACACACACACACACACACACACCAGTTACACAGTCACTAAGGCACAGGGCTGAAAACAGGACAATCCACACACACACATATACACTCACACACACACACAAACCACTTGCACAGTCACCAAGGCACAGGGCTGAAACTGGCACACACACACACACACACACACACACACAAACCAGTTTCTCAGTCGCCAGGGCACAGGGCTGAGAACAGTATATACACACACAGACAGATGCACACACAGACACATACACACACAGACACATGCACACACAAACTGCTTGCACAGTCGCCAGGGCACATGGCTGTGAATGGCACACACAAACACACACACACATACAAACCGGTTTCACAGCTGCAAGGGCACAGGGCTGAGAACAGCACATACACACACACACACACACACACACACAGAAACATACGCAAACAATCCGCTTGCACAGTCGCCAGGGAACAGGGCTGTGAATTGCACACACAAATACACACACACACACACACACAACAAACCATTGCACAGTCTCCAGGGCACAGGGCTGAGAATGGAACACACACACACAGACACACACACACACACCAACCGGTTGCACAGTCTCTAGGAAACAGGGCTGAAAAGAGCACACACTTACACACAATCACACACACAAACGGTTACACAGTCGCCAGGACACAGGGATGAGAATCACGTGCACACACACACAAACCAGTTGCACAGTCGGAAGGGCACAGGCTGAAATCAGCACACACACAGACACACACACACACCGGTTCCCCAGTTGCCAGGGCACAAGGCTCAGGATGGCACACACATCTACACATACATATACACAAACTGGTTGAACAATCGCCAGGGCAATGGGTTGAGAACAGCACACACACACACACACACACACACACACACACACAGGCATACAGATACTGGTTGCACAATCGCCAGGGCACAGGGCTGAGAACAACAACACACACACACACACACACATGAACACAAACCAGTATCAGAGTCGCCAGGGCACAGTGCTGATAACAGCACACACACTCAAGCCGGTTTCACAGTTCCCAGACCACAGGGCTGAGATCAGCACTCCCCCCCACACACAAACACATAAACCTGTACACATTCGCCAGCGTACAGGGCTGAGAACAGCACATACACACACATACACACACACACACAAAAA
>NC_082638.1:20102500-20105000 GCF_002263795.3 Bos taurus
AGACAGATGCACACACAGACACATACACACACAGACACATGCACACACAAACTGCTTGCACAGTCGCCAGGGCACATGGCTGTGAATGGCACACACAAACACACACACACATACAAACCGGTTTCACAGCTGCAAGGGCACAGGGCTGAGAACAGCACATACACACACACACACACACACACACACACACAGAAACATACGCAAACAATCCGCTTGCACAGTCGCCAGGGAACAGGACTGTGAATTGCACACACAAATACACACACACACACACACACACGACAAACCATTGCACAGTCTCCAGGGCACAGGGCTGAGAATGGAACACACACACACAGACACACACACACACACCAACCGGTTGCACAGTCTCTAGGAAACAGGGCTGAAAAGAGCACACACTTACACACACTCACACACACAAACGGTTACACAGTCGCCAGGACACAGGGATGAGAATCACGTGCACACACACACAAACCAGTTGCACAGTCGGAAGGGCACAGGCTGAAATCAGCACACACACAGACACACACACACACCGGTTCCCCAGTTGCCAGGGCACAAGGCTCAGGATGGCACACACATCTACACATACATATACACAAACTGGTTGAACAATCGCCAGGGCAATGGGTTGAGAACAGCACACACACACACACACACACACACACACACACACACAGGCATACAGATACTGGTTGCACAATCGCCAGGGCACAGGGCTGAGAACAACAACACACACACACACACACACATGAACACAAACCAGTATCAGAGTCGCCAGGGCACAGTGCTGATAACAGCACACACACTCAAGCCGGTTTCACAGTTCCCAGACCACAGGGCTGAGATCAGCACTCCCCCCCACACACAAACACATAAACCTGTACACATTCGCCAGCGTACAGGGCTGAGAACAGCACATACACACACATACACACACACACACACAAAAACCGGTTGTACAGTCGCCAGGGCACAGGGCTGAGCATGGCACACATACAGACCAACACACACACAAAGAAACCACTTTCAGAGTTGCCAGGGCAGAGGGCTGGGAACAGCACACACACACACATACACACACACACACACACACACCGGTTGCACAGTAGCCTGGGCACAGAGCTGAAAATGGCACACACACACACACACACACACACACACACACACACACACACAAACAACTGCTTGCACAGTCGCCAGGACACAGAGATGAGAATCACACACACACACACACACACACAAACCTGTTGCACAGATGCCAGGGCACAGGGCTGAGAACGGCACACACACACCAGTTACACTGTCACTAAGGCACAGGCCTAAAAACAGCACACACACACACGCACACATATACACTCACATACATACACACCCAAACCGCTTGCACTGTCGCCAAGGCACATGGCTGAGAATGGCACACACACACACACACACACACACACACACACACACACACAGCAGTTTCACAGTCACCAGGGCACAGGGCTGAGAAGAACACATACATACACACATACACACACAAACTGCTTGCACAGTCGTCAGGGCTCAGGGCTGTGAATGGCACACACAAACACTGACACACACACACACACAAACAAACCATTGCACAGTCACCAGGGCACAGGGCTGAGAATTCAAACTTACACACACACACACAAACCTGATGCACAGTCGCCAGGGCACAGGGCTGAGAACAGCACACACACACACACACACACATACACAGAAAAACCGCTTGCACAGTCGCTAGGGCACAGGGCTGAGAACGGCGCGCACACACACACACAAACACAAACTGGTTGTGCAGTGATCAGTACACATTGCTGAGTACGGCACACGCACACACACTAACACACATACACCTAAATCTGTTGCACATTCGCCTGGGCACAGGACCGTGAACAGCAGACACAGAAACACACACACACACAAACAGGTTGCACAGTAGCTAGGGCACAGGGCTGAGAACAGAACACACACACACACAAACCAATTTCCCAGTCACCAGAGCACGGGGCAGAGAACAGCACTCACACACACACACACACATACACACTAAAGGGTTGCAAAGTTGCCAGGACACAGGTCTGAGAATGGCACACACACACACACACACACACGAACGCACACATACAGGTTGCACAGACTCCAGGACACAGGGCTGATAATTCACACACACACACACACACACACAAAGCGGCTGTACAGTCGCCAAGACAAAGGACTCAAAACAGCTCTAACAAACACACACACACATATACATAAATCGGTGTCACAGTCACCAGAGCACAAGCCTGAGCACAGCACACACACACACACGCACACACACAAACTAGTTGCACAGTCTCCAGGGAACAGGGCTGATAACAGAACATGCACACACACACACACACACACACACATACACACCAACCGGTTGCACAGTCGCCAAGGGACAGGGCTGAGACCACAGACACAGACACACACACACACACACATAAACAAAAACCGG
>NC_082638.1:20110000-20115000 GCF_002263795.3 Bos taurus
GCACACACAAACACTGACACACACACACACACAAACAAACCATTGCACAGTCACCAGGGCACAGGGCTGAGAATTCAAACTTACACACACACACACAAACCTGATGCACAGTCGCCAGGGCACAGGGCTGAGAACAGCACACACACACACACACACACATACACAGAAAAACCGCTTGCACAGTCGCTAGGGCACAGGGCTGAGAACGGCGCGCACACACACACACAAACACAAACTGGTTGTGCAGTGATCAGTACACATTGCTGAGTACGGCACACGCACACACACTAACACACATACACCTAAATCTGTTGCACATTCGCCTGGGCACAGGACCGTGAACAGCAGACACAGAAACACACACACACACAAACAGGTTGCACAGTAGCTAGGGCACAGGGCTGAGAACAGAACACACACACACACAAACCAATTTCCCAGTCACCAGAGCACGGGGCAGAGAACAGCACTCACACACACACACACACATACACACTAAAGGGTTGCAAAGTTGCCAGGACACAGGTCTGAGAATGGCACACACACACACACACACACACGAACGCACACATACAGGTTGCGCAGTCTCCAGGACACAGGGCTGATAATTCACACACACACACACACACACACAAAGCGGCTGTACAGTCGCCAAGACAAAGGACTCAAAACAGCTCTAACAAACACACACACACATATACATAAATCGGTGTCACAGTCACCAGAGCACAAGCCTGAGCACAGCACACACACACACACGCACACACACAAACTAGTTGCACAGTCTCCAGGGAACAGGGCTGATAACAGAACATGCACACACACACACACACACACACATACACACCAACCGGTTGCACAGTCGCCAAGGGACAGGGCTGAGACCACAGACACAGACACACACACACACACACACATAAACAAAAACCGGTTTTACAGTCGACAGGAAACAGGGCTCAGAACAAAACACACACACGCACACACACAAATTAATTGCACAGTCGCCAGGGTACAGGACTGAGAACAGCAGACAAACACACACAGGGACACACAAACGGGTTGCACATTTTCCAGGACACAGGTCTGAGAATGAAACACACACACACACACATACACAAACACATAAACCGGTTGCGCACACACCAAGGCACAGGGCTCAGAACAGCTCGAACACACACACACAGACACACACAAACCTTTGCACAGTCGCCAGGCATAGGACTGAGAACAGCACACACACACACACAAACCTGTTGAACTGTCGCCTGGGCACAGGGCAGTGAACAGAACAAACACACACACAAACACCCAAACCGGTTACACAGTTTCCAGGGCACAGGGCTGAGAATAGCACAAACACACACATACACATACACAAACTGGTTTCATAGTCGCCAGGGCACGGGGCGGAAAATGGCACACACACACACACAAATACACACAAACCTATTGCACAGTCACCAGGTCACAGGTCTTAGAACAGGACACATACACTCAGATGCCCACACAAACAGGTTGCACAGTCGCCAGGGCAAAGGGATGAGAAAAGCACACACATACACATACACACACACACACAGAAACATTCACACAAACTGGTTGCACAGTTGCCAGGGGACAGGGTTAAGAACAGCTCTAACACAAACACACACACACACACACACACACATGCAAATTGATTGCACAGTCTCCAGGGTACAGCGCTGAGAACAGAACACACATACACACACACACACACACACACACACATAAACCGGTTTCACAGTCGCCAGAGCACAAGCCTGAGGACAACACAGACACACACACGCACAAACACAAATGAGTTGCATGATCGCTAGCGCACAGGGCTGAGAACAGCACACACACACACACACACACACAAAACCAGTTGCACAATTGCCAGGGCTCGGGTCTGAGAATAGCACACACACACACACATATGCACACAAACACACAAAAAATGGTTGCACAGTCTCCAGGACACAGGGCTGAGAATTCACACACACACCCAAACAAACCTGTTGCACAGTTGCCAGGGCACAGCGCTGAGTATGGCACACACTCACACACACAGACAAACCGGTTGAACCGTTACCAGAGCACAGGGCTGAGAACAGCACACACATACACACACACCGGTTGCACAGTCACCAGGCACAGGGCTAAGAACGGCACACAGTCGCACACAAACACACACACAAACCGGTTGCACTGTCACCAGGGCACAGGGCAGAGAACAGCACACACACACAAAAACACAGAAAGACACACATACAAAAAAACGGGTTGCACAGTCGCCAGGGCACACGGCTGAGAACAGCACACACACACACACACGTACACACTAAAGGGTTGCAAAGTTGCCTGGGCACAGGTCTGAGAATGGCACACACACACACACACACACACATGCACACACACTTACAGGTTGCAGAGACTCCAGGACACAGTGCTGATAATTCACACACACACACACACACACACACACACACAAAGCGGCTGCACAGTCGCCAAGGCAAAGGGCTCAAAACAGCTCTAACACACACACACACATATACATAAATCGATTTCACAGTCACCAGAGCACAAGCCTGAGCACAGCACACACACACACGCACACACACAAACTAGTTTCACAGTCGCCAGGGCACAGGGCTGAAAACAGCACACACACACGCAGACAAACTGGTTGCACAGTCGCCAGAGCACAGGGCTGAGAACAGCACACACACACACACACACACACACACAAAGGGTTGCATAGTTGTCAGCAGACAGGTCTGAGAATGTCACACACAGACATACGCACACACACACAAACCGGTTGCACAGTCTCCAGGGCACAGGGCTGAGAATTCAAACTTACACACATACACACACACACAAACCTGTTGCACAGTTGCCAGGCCACAGGGTTGAGAACAGCACACACTCACACACACAGACAAACGGGTTGCACAGTGGCCAGGGCACAGGGCTGAAATCAGCACACAAACACACACACACAAACACCGGTTACACTGTCACTAAGGCACAGGACTCAAAACAGCACCAACACACACACACATATACACTCACACACATACACACACAACCTCTTGCAAAGTCGTCAGTGCCCAGGGCTGAGAACGGAACACACACACACACACACACACACACACACACACACATAAACCAGTTTCACAGTCGCCAGGGCACAGTGCTGAGAACAGCACACACACACACACACACATACGAACACAAACTGCTTGCATAATTGCCAGGGCAAAGGGCTGAGAATGGCACACACAAACACACACACACACAAATGAACAAACCATTGCACAGTCGCCAGCGCACAGGGCTGAAAATGGCACACACACACACTCACAAACCGGTTGCACTGTCACCAGGCCACGAGTCTGAGAACAGCACACACACACACACACACACACACACACACACACACACAAACCGCCTGCACAGTCACCACGGCACACGGTTGAGAAAGGCATACACACACTCACACACACACATAAACATACATAAAAACTTGTTGCACAGTTGCCAGGGCACAGGGCTGAGAACAGCTGTAACACACACACACATACACACAAACTGGTTGTACAGTCGCCAGGGTACACGGCTGAGAACAGCACACAGACACACACAAAAACACACATGAACAAACCAGTTGCACAGTCGCCAGGGAACAGGGCTTAGAACAGCACACACACACACACACACATACCGTTTGCACAGTCGCCAGGGTGCAGGGCTTAGAACTGCACGTACACACACGCACATACACACACAAACCGCTTACACAATCACCAGGGATAAGTCTGAGAATGGCACACACACACACACGAATACCCGCTTTCACAGTCGCTAGCACAGGGCTGAGAATGGCACACATACACACTCACACACACACATACACAAACACATAAACCGGTTGCGCACTAGCCAAGGCACAGGGCACAGAACAGCTCGAACACACACACACACACACACATACCAGTTGAACAGTCTCCAGGGCACAGGGCTGAGAATTCAAACTTACACTCGACAAAAACAAACCTCTTGCACAGTTGCCAATGCACAGGCATGAGAACAGCACCCACTCACATACACAGACAAACCGCTTGCACAGTCAACAGGGCACAGGGCTGAGAAGAGCACACACACACACACACACACACACCAGTTACACAGTCACTAAGGCACAGGGCTGAAAACAGGACAATCCACACACACACATATACACTCACACACACACACAAACCACTTGCACAGTCACCAAGGCACAGGGCTGAAACTGGCACGCACACACACACACACACACAAAAACCAGTTTCTCAGTCGCCAGGGCACAGGGCTGAGAACAGTATATACACACACAGACAGATGCACACACAGACACATACACACACAGACACATGCACACACAAACTGCTTGCACAGTCGCCAGGGCACATGGCTGTGAATGGCACACACAAACACACACACACATACAAACCGGTTTCACAGCTGCAAGGGCACAGGGCTGAGAACAGCACATACACACACACACACACACACACAGAAACATACGCAAACAATCCGCTTGCACAGTCGCCAGGGAACAGGGCTGTGAATTGCACACACAAATACACACACACACACACACACACGACAAACCATTGCACAGTCTCCAGGGCACAGGGCTGAGAATGGAACACACACACACAGACACACACACACACCAACCGGTTGCACAGTCTCTAGGAAACAGGGCTGAAAAGAGCACACACTTACACACACTCACACACACAAACGGTTACACAGTCGCCAGGACACAGGGATGAGAATCACGTGCACACACACACAAACCAGTTGCACAGTCGGAAGGGCACAGGCTGAAATCAGCACACACACAGACACACACACACACCGGTTCCCCAGTTGCCAGGGCACAAGGCTCAGGATGGCACACACATCTACACATACATATACACAAACTGGTTGAACAATCGCCA
>NC_082638.1:20120000-20122500 GCF_002263795.3 Bos taurus
GCACAGTTGCCAATGCACAGGCATGAGAACAGCACCCACTCACATACACAGACAAACCGCTTGCACAGTCAACAGGGCACAGGGCTGAGAAGAGCACACACACACACACACACACACACCAGTTACACAGTCACTAAGGCACAGGGCTGAAAACAGGACAATCCACACACACACATATACACTCACACACACACACAAACCACTTGCACAGTCACCAAGGCACAGGGCTGAAACTGGCACACACACACACACACACACACAAAAACCAGTTTCTCAGTCGCCAGGGCACAGGGCTGAGAACAGTATATACACACACAGACAGATGCACACACAGACACATACACACACAGACACATGCACACACAAACTGCTTGCACAGTCGCCAGGGCACATGGCTGTGAATGGCACACACAAACACACACACACATACAAACCGGTTTCACAGCTGCAAGGGCACAGGGCTGAGAACAGCACATACACACACACACACACACACACAGAAACATACGCAAACAATCCGCTTGCACAGTCGCCAGGGAACAGGGCTGTGAATTGCACACACAAATACACACACACACACACACACACGACAAACCGTTGCACAGTCTCCAGGGCACAGGGCTGAGAATGGAACACACACACACAGACACACACACACACCAACCGGTTGCACAGTCTCTAGGAAACAGGGCTGAAAAGAGCACACACTTACACACACTCACACACACAAACGGTTACACAGTCGCCAGGACACAGGGATGAGAATCACGTGCACACACACACAAACCAGTTGCACAGTCGGAAGGGCACAGGCTGAAATCAGCACACACACAGACACACACACACACCGGTTCCCCAGTTGCCAGGGCACAAGGCTCAGGATGGCACACACATCTACACATACATATACACAAACTGGTTGAACAATCGCCAGGGCAATGGGTTGAGAACAGCACACACACACACACACACACACACACACACACACAGGCATACAGATACTGGTTGCACAATCGCCAGGGCACAGGGCTGAGAACAACAACACACACACACACACACACATGAACACAAACCAGTATCAGAGTCGCCAGGGCACAGTGCTGATAACAGCACACACACTCAAGCCGGTTTCACAGTTCCCAGACCACAGGGCTGAGATCAGCACTCCCCCCCACACACAAACACATAAACCTGTACACATTCGCCAGCGTACAGGGCTGAGAACAGCACATACACACACATACACACACACACACAAAAACCGGTTGTACAGTCGCCAGGGCACAGGGCTGAGCATGGCACACATACAGACCAACACACACACAAAGAAACCACTTTCAGAGTTGCCAGGGCAGAGGGCTGGGAACAGCACACACACACACATACACACACACACACACACCGGTTGCACAGTAGCCTGGGCACAGAGCTGAAAATGGCACACACACACACACACACACACACACACACAAACAACTGCTTGCACAGTCGCCAGGACACAGAGATGAGAATCACACACACACACACACACACACAAACCTGTTGCACAGATGCCAGGGCACAGGGCTGAGAACGGCACACACACACCAGTTACACTGTCACTAAGGCACAGGCCTAAAAACAGCACACACACACACGCACACATATACACTCACATACATACACACCCAAACCGCTTGCACTGTCGCCAAGGCACATGGCTGAGAATGGCACACACACACACACACACACACACACACACACACACACACACACAGCAGTTTCACAGTCACCAGGGCACAGGGCTGAGAAGAACACATACATACACACATACACACACAAACTGCTTGCACAGTCGTCAGGGCTCAGGGCTGTGAATGGCACACACAAACACTGACACACACACACACACAAACAAACCATTGCACAGTCACCAGGGCACAGGGCTGAGAATTCAAACTTACACACACACACACAAACCTGATGCACAGTCGCCAGGGCACAGGGCTGAGAACAGCACACACACACACACACACACATACACAGAAAAACCGCTTGCACAGTCGCTAGGGCACAGGGCTGAGAACGGCGCGCACACACACACACAAACACAAACTGGTTGTGCAGTGATCAGTACACATTGCTGAGTACGGCACACGCACACACACTAACACACATACACCTAAATCTGTTGCACATTCGCCTGGGCACAGGACCGTGAACAGCAGACACAGAAACACACACACACACAAACAGGTTGCACAGTAGCTAGGGCACAGGGCTGAGAACAGAACACACACACACACAAACCAATTTCCCAGTCACCAGAGCACGGGGCAGAGAACAGCACTCACACACACACACACACACATACACACTAAAGGGTTGCAAAGTTGCCAGGACACAGGTCTGAGAATGGCACACACACACACACACACACACGAACGCACACATACAGGTTGCACAGACTCCAGGACACAGGGCTGATAATTCACACACACACACACACACACACAAAGCG
>NC_082638.1:20125000-20127500 GCF_002263795.3 Bos taurus
CACACACACACATAAACCAGTTTCACAGTCGCCAGGGCACAGTGCTGAGAACAGCACATACACACACACACACATACGAACACAAACTGCTTGCATAATTGCCAGGGCAAAGGGCTGAGAATGGCACACACAAACACACACACACACAAATGAACAAACCATTGCACAGTCGCCAGCGCACAGGGCTGAAAATGGCACACACACACACTCACAAACCGGTTGCACTGTCACCAGGCCACGAGTCTGAGAACAGCACACACACACACACACACACACACACACACACACAAACCGCCTGCACAGTCACCACGGCACACGGTTGAGAAAGGCATACACACACTCACACACACACATAAACATACATAAAAACTTGTTGCACAGTTGCCAGGGCACAGGGCTGAGAACAGCTGTAACACACACACACATACACACAAACTGGTTGTACAGTCGCCAGGGTACACGGCTGAGAACAGCACACAGACACACACAAAAACACACATGAACAAACCAGTTGCACAGTCGCCAGGGAACAGGGCTTAGAACAGCACACACACACACACACACATACCGTTTGCACAGTCGCCAGGGTGCAGGGCTTAGAACTGCACGTACACACACGCACATACACACACAAACCGCTTACACAATCACCAGGGATAAGTCTGAGAATGGCACACACACACACACGAATACCCGCTTTCACAGTCGCTAGCACAGGGCTGAGAATGGCACACATACACACTCACACACACACATACACAAACACATAAACCGGTTGCGCACTAGCCAAGGCACAGGGCACAGAACAGCTCGAACACACACACACACACACACATACCAGTTGAACAGTCTCCAGGGCACAGGGCTGAGAATTCAAACTTACACTCGACAAAAACAAACCTCTTGCACAGTTGCCAATGCACAGGCATGAGAACAGCACCCACTCACATACACAGACAAACCGCTTGCACAGTCAACAGGGCACAGGGCTGAGAAGAGCACACACACACACACACACACACACCAGTTACACAGTCACTAAGGCACAGGGCTGAAAACAGGACAATCCACACACACACATATACACTCACACACACACACAAACCACTTGCACAGTCACCAAGGCACAGGGCTGAAACTGGCACACACACACACACACACACACACAAAAACCAGTTTCTCAGTCGCCAGGGCACAGGGCTGAGAACAGTATATACACACACAGACAGATGCACACACAGACACATACACACACAGACACATGCACACACAAACTGCTTGCACAGTCGCCAGGGCACATGGCTGTGAATGGCACACACAAACACACACACACATACAAACCGGTTTCACAGCTGCAAGGGCACAGGGCTGAGAACAGCACACACACACACACACACACACACACAGAAACATACGCAAACAATCCGCTTGCACAGTCGCCAGGGAACAGGGCTGTGAATTGCACACACAAATACACACACACACACACACACACGACAAACCATTGCACAGTCTCCAGGGCACAGGGCTGAGAATGGAACACACACACACAGACACACACACACACCAACCGGTTGCACAGTCTCTAGGAAACAGGGCTGAAAAGAGCACACACTTACACACACTCACACACACAAACGGTTACACAGTCGCCAGGACACAGGGATGAGAATCACGTGCACACACACACAAACCAGTTGCACAGTCGGAAGGGCACAGGCTGAAATCAGCACACACACAGACACACACACACACCGGTTCCCCAGTTGCCAGGGCACAAGGCTCAGGATGGCACACACATCTACACATACATATACACAAACTGGTTGAACAATCGCCAGGGCAATGGGTTGAGAACAGCACACACACACACACACACACACACACACACACACACAGGCATACAGATACTGGTTGCACAATCGCCAGGGCACAGGGCTGAGAACAACAACACACACACACACACACACACATGAACACAAACCAGTATCAGAGTCGCCAGGGCACAGTGCTGATAACAGCACACACACTCAAGCCGGTTTCACAGTTCCCAGACCACAGGGCTGAGATCAGCACTCCCCCCCACACACAAACACATAAACCTGTACACATTCGCCAGCGTACAGGGCTGAGAACAGCACATACACACACATACACACACACACACAAAAACCGGTTGTACAGTCGCCAGGGCACAGGGCTGAGCATGGCACACATACAGACCAACACACACACAAAGAAACCACTTTCAGAGTTGCCAGGGCAGAGGGCTGGGAACAGCACACACACACACATACACACACACACACACACACCGGTTGCACAGTAGCCTGGGCACAGAGCTGAAAATGGCACACACACACACACACACACACACACACACACAAACAACTGCTTGCACAGTCGCCAGGACACAGAGATGAGAATCACACACACACACACACACACACAAACCTGTTGCACAGATGCCAGGGCACAGGGCTGAGAACGGCACACACAC
>NC_082638.1:20132500-20137500 GCF_002263795.3 Bos taurus
GTTGCACAGTCTCTAGGAAACAGGGCTGAAAAGAGCACACACTTACACACACTCACACACACAAACGGTTACACAGTCGCCAGGACACAGGGATGAGAATCACGTGCACACACACACAAACCAGTTGCACAGTCGGAAGGGCACAGGCTGAAATCAGCACACACACAGACACACACACACACCGGTTCCCCAGTTGCCAGGGCACAAGGCTCAGGATGGCACACACATCTACACATACATATACACAAACTGGTTGAACAATCGCCAGGGCAATGGGTTGAGAACAGCACACACACACACACACACACACACACACACACAGGCATACAGATACTGGTTGCACAATCGCCAGGGCACAGGGCTGAGAACAACAACACACACACACACACACACATGAACACAAACCAGTATCAGAGTCGCCAGGGCACAGTGCTGATAACAGCACACACACTCAAGCCGGTTTCACAGTTCCCAGACCACAGGGCTGAGATCAGCACTCCCCCCCACACACAAACACATAAACCTGTACACATTCGCCAGCGTACAGGGCTGAGAACAGCACATACACACACATACACACACACACACAAAAACCGGTTGTACAGTCGCCAGGGCACAGGGCTGAGCATGGCACACATACAGACCAACACACACACAAAGAAACCACTTTCAGAGTTGCCAGGGCAGAGGGCTGGGAACAGCACACACACACACATACACACACACACACACACCGGTTGCACAGTAGCCTGGGCACAGAGCTGAAAATGGCACACACACACACACACACACACACACACACACACAAACAACTGCTTGCACAGTCGCCAGGACACAGAGATGAGAATCACACACACACACACACACACACAAACCTGTTGCACAGATGCCAGGGCACAGGGCTGAGAACGGCACACACACACCAGTTACACTGTCACTAAGGCACAGGCCTAAAAACAGCACACACACACACGCACACATATACACTCACATACATACACACCCAAACCGCTTGCACTGTCGCCAAGGCACATGGCTGAGAATGGCACACACACACACACACACACACACACACACACACACACACACACACAGCAGTTTCACAGTCACCAGGGCACAGGGCTGAGAAGAACACACACACACACACACACATACACAGAAAAACCGCTTGCACAGTCGCTAGGGCACATGGCTGAGAACGGCGCGCACACACACACACAAACACAAACTGGTTGTGCAGTGATCAGTACACATTGCTGAGTACGGCACACGCACACACACTAACACACATACACCTAAATCTGTTGCACATTCGCCTGGGCACAGGACCGTGAACAGCAGACACAGAAACACACACACACACAAACAGGTTGCACAGTAGCTAAGGCACAGGGCTGAGAACAGAACACACACACACACAAACCAATTTCCCAGTCACCAGAGCACGGGGCAGAGAACAGCACTCACACACACACACACACATACACACTAAAGGGTTGCAAAGTTGCCAGGACACAGGTCTGAGAATGGCACACACACACACACACACACACGAACGCACACATACAGGTTGCACAGACTCCAGGACACAGGGCTGATAATTCACACACACACACACACACACACAAAGCGGCTGTACAGTCGCCAAGACAAAGGACTCAAAACAGCTCTAACAAACACACACACACATATACATAAATCGGTGTCACAGTCACCAGAGCACAAGCCTGAGCACAGCACACACACACACACGCACACACACAAACTAGTTGCACAGTCTCCAGGGAACAGGGCTGATAACAGAACATGCACACACACACACACACACACACACATACACACCAACCGGTTGCACAGTCGCCAAGGGACAGGGCTGAGACCACAGACACAGACAAACACACACACACACATAAACAAAAACCGGTTTTACAGTCGACAGGAAACAGGGCTCAGAACAAAACACACACACGCACACACACAAATTAATTGCACAGTCGCCAGGGTACAGGACTGAGAACAGCAGACAAACACACACAGGGACACACAAACGGGTTGCACATTTTCCAGGACACAGGTCTGAGAATGAAACACACACACACACACATACACAAACACATAAACCGGTTGCGCACACACCAAGGCACAGGGCTCAGAACAGCTCGAACACACACACACAGACACACACAAACCTTTGCACAGTCGCCAGGCATAGGACTGAGAACAGCACACACACACACACAAACCTGTTGAACTGTCGCCTGGGCACAGGGCAGTGAACAGAACAAACACACACACAAACACCCAAACCGGTTACACAGTTTCCAGGGCACAGGGCTGAGAATAGCACAAACACACACATACACATACACAAACTGGTTTCATAGTCGCCAGGGCACGGGGCGGAAAATGGCACACACACACACACAAATACACACAAACCTATTGCACAGTCACCAGGTCACAGGTCTTAGAACAGGACACATACACTCAGATGCCCACACAAACAGGTTGCACAGTCGCCAGGGCAAAGGGATGAGAAAAGCACACACATACACATACACACACACACACAGAAACATTCACACAAACTGGTTGCACAGTTGCCAGGGGACAGGGTTAAGAACAGCTCTAACACAAACACACACACACACACACACACACATGCAAATTGATTGCACAGTCTCCAGGGTACAGCGCTGAGAACAGAACACACATACACACACACACACACACACACATAAACCGGTTTCACAGTCGCCAGAGCACAAGCCTGAGGACAACACAGACACACACACGCACAAACACAAATGAGTTGCATGATCGCTAGCGCACAGGGCTGAGAACAGCACACACACACACACACACACAAAACCAGTTGCACAATTGCCAGGGCTCGGGTCTGAGAATAGCACACACACACACACATATGCACACAAACACACAAAAAATGGTTGCACAGTCTCCAGGACACAGGGCTGAGAATTCACACACACACCCAAACAAACCTGTTGCACAGTTGCCAGGGCACAGCGCTGAGTATGGCACACACTCACACACACAGACAAACCGGTTGAACCGTTACCAGAGCACAGGGCTGAGAACAGCACACACATACACACACACCGGTTGCACAGTCACAGGCACAGGGCTAAGAACGGCACACAGTCGCACACAAACACACACACAAACCGGTTGCACTGTCACCAGGGCACAGGGCAGAGAACAGCACACACACACAAAAACACAGAAAGACACACATACAAAAAAACGGGTTGCACAGTCGCCAGGGCACACGGCTGAGAACAGCACACACACACACACACGTACACACTAAAGGGTTGCAAAGTTGCCTGGGCACAGGTCTGAGAATGGCACACACACACACACACACACACATGCACACACACTTACAGGTTGCAGAGACTCCAGGACACAGTGCTGATAATTCACACACACACACACACACACACACAAAGCGGCTGCACAGTCGCCAAGGCAAAGGGCTCAAAACAGCTCTAACACACACACACACATATACATAAATCGATTTCACAGTCACCAGAGCACAAGCCTGAGCACAGCACACACACACACGCACACACACAAACTAGTTTCACAGTCGCCAGGGCACAGGGCTGAAAACAGCACACACACACGCAGACAAACTGGTTGCACAGTCGCCAGAGCACAGGGCTGAGAACAGCACACACACACACACACACACACACACACACACAAAGGGTTGCATAGTTGTCAGCAGACAGGTCTGAGAATGTCACACACAGACATACGCACACACACACAAACCGGTTGCACAGTCTCCAGGGCACAGGGCTGAGAATTCAAACTTACACACATACACACACACACAAACCTGTTGCACAGTTGCCAGGCCACAGAGATGAGAATCACACACACACACACACAAACACAAACCTGTTGCACAGATGCCAGGGCACAGGGCTGAGAACGGCACACACACACCAGTTACACTGTCACTAAGGCACAGGCCTAAAAACAGCACACACACACACGCACACATATACACTCACATACATACACACCCAAACCGCTTGCACTGTCGCCAAGGCACATGGCTGAGAATGGCACACACACACACACACACACACACACACACACACACACAGCAGTTTCACAGTCACCAGGGCACAGGGCTGAGAAGAACACATACATACACACATACACACACAAACTGCTTGCACAGTCGTCAGGGCTCAGGGCTGTGAATGGCACACACAAACACTGACACACACACACACACAAACAAACCATTGCACAGTCACCAGGGCACAGGGCTGAGAATTCAAACTTACACACACACACACAAACCTGATGCACAGTCGCCAGGGCACAGGGCTGAGAACAGCACACACACACACACACACACATACACAGAAAAACCGCTTGCACAGTCGCTAGGGCACAGGGCTGAGAACGGCGCGCACACACACACACAAACACAAACTGGTTGTGCAGTGATCAGTACACATTGCTGAGTACGGCACACGCACACACACTAACACACATACACCTAAATCTGTTGCACATTCGCCTGGGCACAGGACCGTGAACAGCAGACACAGAAACACACACACACACAAACAGGTTGCACAGTAGCTAGGGCACAGGGCTGAGAACAGAACACACACACACACAAACCAATTTCCCAGTCACCAGAGCACGGGGCAGAGAACAGCACTCACACACACACACACACATACACACTAAAGGGTTGCAAAGTTGCCAGGACACAGGTCTGAGAATGGCACACACACACACACACACACACGAACGCACACATACAGGTTGCACAGACTCCAGGACACAGGGCTGATAATTCACACACACACACACACACACACAAAGCGGCTGTACAGTCGCCAAGACAAAGGACTCAAAACAGCTCTAACAAACACACACACACATATACATAAATCGGTGTCACAGTCACCAGAGCACAAGCCTGAGCACAGCACACA
>NC_082638.1:20147500-20150000 GCF_002263795.3 Bos taurus
ACACACACACACGAACAAAGCATTGCCCAATCACCAGGGCACAGGGCTGAGAATTCAAACTTACACACACACACAAACCTGATGCACAGTCGCCAGGGCACAGGGCTGAGAACAGCACACACACACACACACACACATACACAGAAAAACCCCTTGCACAGTCGCTAGGGCACAGGGCTGAGAACGGCGCACACACAAACACACACACAAATAAAGACACACAATCCGGTTTCACAGTCGCCAGAGCACAGGGCTGAGAACAGCACACATACACACACACAAACACAAACTGGTTGTGCAGTCATCAGTACACATTGCTGAGAACGGCACACACACACACACTAACACACATACACCTAAATCGGTTGCACATTCACCAGGGCACAGGACCGTGAACAGCAGACACAGAAACACACACACACACAAACAGGTTGCACAGTAGCTAGGGCACAGGGCTGAGAACAGAACACACACACACACAAACCAATTTCCCAGTCACCAGAGCACGGGGCAGAGAACACCACACACACACACACACACACATACACACTAAAGGGTTGCAAAGTTGCCAGGGCACAGGTCTGAGAATGGCACACACACACACACACACACACGAACGCACACATACAGGTTGCACAGTCTCCAGGACACAGGGCTGATAATTCACACACACACACACACACAAACACACAAAGCGGCTGTACAGTCGCCAAGACAAAGGACTCAAAACAGCTCTAACAAACACACACACACATATACATAAATCGGTGTCACAGTCACCAGAGCACAAGCCTGAGCACAGCACACACACACACACGCACACACACAAACTAGTTGCACAGTCTCCAGGGAACAGGGCTGATAACAGCACATGCACACACACACACATACACACACACATACACACCAACCGGTTGCACAGTCGCCAAGGGACAGGGCTGAGACCACAGACACAGACACACACACACACATAAACAAAAACCGGTTTCACAGTCGACAGGAAACAGGGCTCAGAACAAAACACACACACGCACACACACAAATTAATTGCACAGTCGCCAGGGCACAGGACTGAGAACAGCACACAAACACACACAGGGACACACAAATGGGTTGCACAGTATCCAGGACGCAGGTCTGAGAATGAAACACACACACACACATACACAAACACATAAACCGGTTGCGCACACACCAAGGCACAGGGCTCAGAACAGCTCGAACACACACACACAGACACACACAAACCTTTGCACAGTCGCCAGGCTTAGGACTGAGAACAGCACACACACACACACACAAACCTGTTGAACTGTCGCCTGGGCACAGGGCAGTGAACAGAACAAACACACACACAAACACCCAAACCGGTTACACAGTTTCCAGGGCACAGGGCTGAGAATAGCACAAACACACACATACACATACACAAACTGGTTTCATAGTCGCCAGGGCACGGGGCTGAAAATGGCACACACACACACACAAATACACAAATACCTATTGCACAGTCACCAGGTCACAGGTCTTAGAACAGGACACATACACACAGATACACACACAATCAGGTTGCACAGTCACCAGGGCAAAGGGATGAGAAAAGCACACACACACACACACACACACAGAAACATTCACACAAACCGGTTGCACAGTTGCCAGGGGACAGGGTTAAGAACAGCTCTAACACACACACACACACAGACACACACACACACACACATGCAAACTGATTGCACAGTCTCCAGGGTACAGCGCTGAGAACAGAACACACATACACACACACACACACACACATAAACCGGTTTCACAGTCGCCAGAGCACAAGCCTGAGGACAACACAGACACACACACGCACAAACACAAATGAGTTGCATGATCGCCAGGGCACAGGGCTGAGAACAGCACACACACACACACACACACACACAAAACCAGTTGCACAATTGCCAGGGCTCGGGTCTGAGAATAGCACACACACACACACACATATATATGCACACAAACACACAAAAAATGGCTGCACAGTCTCCAGGACACAGGGCTGAGAATTCACACACACACCCAAACAAACCTGTTGCACAGTTGCCAGGGCACAGCGCTGAGTATGGCACACACTCACACACACAGACAAACCGGTTGAACCGTTACCAGAGCACAGGGCTGAGAACAGCACACACATACTCACACACCGGTTGCACAGTCACCAGGCACAGGGCTAAGAACGGCACACAGTCACACACAAACACACACACAAACCGGTTGCACTGTCACCAGGGCACAGGGCAGAGAACAGCACACACACACAAAAACACAGAAAGACACACATACAAAAAAACGGGTTGCACAGTCGCCAGGGCACACGGCTTAGAACAGCACACACACACACACACACATACACACTAAAGGGTTGCAAAGTTGCCAGGGCACAGGTCTGAGAATGGCACACACACACACACATACACACACACACACACACATGCACACACACTTACAGGTT
>NC_082638.1:20155000-20165000 GCF_002263795.3 Bos taurus
GAGAAGAACACATACATAGACACATACACACACAAACTGCTTGCACAGTAGTCAGGGCTCAGGGCTGTGAATGGCACACACAAACACTGACACACACACACACACGAACAAACCATTGCACAGTCACCACGCACAGGGCTGAGAATTCAAACTTACACACACACACCCAAACCTGATGCACAGTCGCCAGGGCACAGGGCTGCGAACAGCACACACACACACACATACATAGAAAATCCGCTTGCACATTCGCTAGGGCACAGGGCTGAGAACAGCACACACACGCACACACACACACACGCACGCACACATAAACCGGTTGCAGAATCGCCAGGGTACAGGGCTGAGAACTGAACACACACACAGACACAAACCGGTTTTACAGTCGCCAGAGCACAAGCCTGAGAAAAACACAGACACAAACACGCACACACACAAATTAGTTGCACAGTTGCCAGGGAACAGGGCGGAGTATGGCACACACACACACCCAACCATACACACGCAAACACACAAATGAACAAACCATTGCACAGTCGCCAGGGCACAGGGCTGAAAATGGCACACACACACACACTCACAAACCAGTTGCACTGTCACCAGGCCACAGGTCTGAGAACAGCACACACACACACACACACACACACACACACACACACAAAAACCGCTTGCACAGTCACCACGGCACAGGGTTGAGAACGGCATACACACACTCACACACACACATAAACATACACATAAACTTGTTGCACAGTAGCCAGGGCACAGGGCTCAGAACAGCTGTAACAGACACACACACACACACAAACTGGTTGTACAGTCGCCAGGGTACACGGCTGAGAACAGCACACAGACACACACAAAAACACACATGAACAAACCAGTTACACAGTCGCCAGGGAACAGGGCTTAGAACAGCACACACACACTCACACACACACACACACACATACCGTTTGCACAGTCGCCAGGGTGCAGGGCTTAGAACTGCACGTACACACACGCACATACACACACAAACCGCTTACACAATCACCAGGGATAAGTCTAAGAATGGCACACACACACACACAAATACCCGCTTTCACAGTCGCTAGCACAGGGCTGAGAATGGCACACATACACACTCACACACACACATACACAAACACATAAACCGGTTGCGCACTAGCCAAGGCACAGGGCTCAGAACAGCTCGAACACACACACACACACACACATACCAGTTGAACAGTCTCCAGGGCACAGGGCTGAGAATTCAAACTTACACTCGACAAAAACAAACCTCTTGCACAGTTGCCAGTGCACAGGCATGAGAAAAGCACCCACTCACATACACAGACAAACCGCTTGCACAGTCAACAGGGCACAGGGCTGAGAAGAGCACACACACACACACACACACACACCATTTACACAGTCACTAAGGCACAGGGCTGAAAACAGGACAAACCACACACACACATATACACTCACACACACACACACAAACCACTTGCACAGTCACCAAGGCACAGGGCTGAAACTGGCACACACACACACACACACACACACACACACAAACCGGTTTCTCAGTCGCCAGGGCACAGGGCTGAGAACAGCATATACACACACAGACAGATGCACACACAGACACATACACACACAGACACATGCACACACAAACTGCTTGCACAGTCGCCAGGGCACATGGCTGTGAATGGCACACACAAACACACACACACATACAAACCAGTTTCACAGTTGTCAGGGCACAGGGCTGAGAACAGCACACACACACACACACACACACACACACAGAAACATACGCAAACAATCTGCTTGCACAGTCGGCAGGGAACAGGGCTGTGAATTGCACACACAAATACACACACACACACACACACGACAAATCATTGCACAGTCGCCAGGGCACAGGGCTGAGAATGGCACACACACACACAGACACACACACACACCAACCGGTTGCACAGTCTCTAGGAAACAGGGCTGAAAAGAGCACACACTTACACACACTCACACACACAAACGGTTACACAGTCGCCAGGACACAGAGATGAGAATCGCGTGCACACACACACAAACCAGTTGCACAGTCGGAAGGGCACATGGCTGAAATCAGCACACACACAGACACACACACACACACCGGTTCCCCAGTTGCCAGGGCACAAGGCTCAGGATGGCACACACATCTACACACACATATACACAAACTGGTTGAACAATCGCCAGGGCAATGGGTTGAGAACAGCACACACACACACACACACACACACACACACACACAGGCATACAGATACTGGTTGCACAATCGCCAGGGCACAGGGCTGAGAACAGCAACACACACACACACACACACATGAACACAAACCAGTATCAGAGTCGCCAGGGCACAGTGCTGATAACAGCACACACACTCAAGCCGGTTTCACAGTTCCCAGACCACAGGGCTGAGATCAGCACTCCCCCCCACACACAAACACACAAACCTGTACACATTCGCCAGCATACAGGGCTGAGAACAGCACATACACACACATACACACACACACAAAAGCCGGTTGTACAGTCGCCAGGGCACAGGGCTGAGCATGGCACACACACAGACCAACACACACACAAAGAAACCAGTTTCAGAGTTGCCAGGGCAGAGGGCTGGGAACAGCACACACACACACACATACACACACACACACACACACCGGTTGCACAGTCGCCTGGGCACAGAGCTGAAAATGGCACACACACACACACACACACACACACACACACCAGTTACACTGTCACTAAGGCACAGGGCTAAAAACAGCACACACACACACACACACACATATACACTCACATACATACACACACAAACCGCTTGCACTGTCGCCAAGGCACATGGCTGAGAATGGCACACACACACACACGCACACACACACACAGAGCAGTTTCACAGTCGCTGGGGCACAGGGCTGAGAAGAACACATACATACACACATACACACACAAACTGCTTGCACAGTCGTCATGGCTCAAGGCTGTGAATGGCACACACAAACACTGACACACACACACACACGAACAAACCATTGCCCAATCACCAGGGCACAGGGCTGAGAATTCAAACTTACACACACACACACAAACCTGATGCACAGTCGCCAGGGCACAGGGCTGAGAACAGCACACACACACACCCACACATACACAGAAAAACCCCTTGCACAGTCGCTAGGGCACAGGGCTGAGAATGGCGCACACACAAACACACACACAAATAAAGACACACAATCCGGTTTCACAGTCGCCAGAGCACAGGGCTGAGAACAGCACACATACACACACACAAACACAAACTGGTTGTGCAGTCATCAGTACACATTGCTGAGAACGGCACACACACACACACTAACACACATACACCTAAATCGGTTGCACATTCACCAGGGCACAGGACCGTGAACAGCAGGCACAGAAACACACACACACACAAACAGGTTGCACAGTCGCTAGGGCACAGGGCTGAGAACAGAACACACACACACACAAACCAATTTCCCAGTCACCAGAGCACGGGGCAGAGAACAGCACACACACTCACACACACATACACACTAAAGGGTTGCAAAGTTGCCAGGGCACAGGTCTGAGAATGGCAAACACACACACACACACACACGAACGCACACATACAGGTTGCACAGTCTCCAGGACACAGGGCTGATAATTCACACACACACACACACACAAACACACAAAGCGGCTGTACAGTCGCCAAGACAAAGGACTCAAAACAGCTCTAACAAACACACACACACATATACATAAATCGGTGTCACAGTCACCAGAGCACAAGCCTGAGCACAGCACACACACACACACGCACACACACAAACTAGTTGCACAGTCTCCAGGGAACAGGGCTGATAACAGCACATGCACACACACACACATACACACACATACACACCAACCGGTTGCACAGTCGCCAAGGGACAGGGCTGAGACCACAGACACAGACACACACACACACATAAACAAAAACCGGTTTCACAGTCGACAGGAAACAGGGCTCAGAACAAAACACACACACGCACACACACAAATTAATTGCACAGTCGCCAGGGCACAGGACTGAGAACAGCACACAAACACACACAGGGACACACAAACGGGTTGCACAGTATCCAGGACGCAGGTCTGAGAATGAAACACACACACACACAT
Source organism: Bos taurus (assembly GCF_002263795.3). Lineage (NCBI taxonomy): Eukaryota > Metazoa > Chordata > Mammalia > Artiodactyla > Bovidae > Bos > Bos taurus. The sequence continues at coordinate 20,159,216 of NC_082638.1, forward strand.
ACACAAACACATAAACCGGTTGCGCACACACCAAGGCACAGGGCTCAGAACAGCTCGAACACACACACACAGACACACACAAACCTTTGCACAGTCGCCAGGCATAGGACTGAGAACAGCACACACACACACACAAACCTGTTGAACTGTCGCCTGGGCACAGGGCAGTGAACAGAACAAACACACACACAAACACCCAAACCGGTTACACAGTTTCCAGGGCACAGGGCTGAGAATAGCACAAACACACACATACACATACACAAACTGGTTTCATAGTCGCCAGGGCACGGGGCTGAAAATGGCACACACACACACACAAATACACAAATACCTATTGCACAGTCACCAGGTCACAGGTCTTCAACAGGACACATACACACAGATACACACACAATCAGGTTGCACAGTCACCAGGGCAAAGGGATGAGAAAAGCACACACACACACACACACACACACAGAAACATTCACACAAACCGGTTGCACAGTTGCCAGGGGACAGGGTTAAGAACAGCTCTAACACACACACACACAGACACACACACACACACATGCAAACTGATTGCACAGTCTCCAGGGTACAGCGCTGAGAACAGAACACACATACACACACACACACACACACATAAACCGGTTTCACAGTCGCCAGAGCACAAGCCTGAGGACAACACAGACACACACACGCACAAACACAAATGAGTTGCATGATCGCCAGCGCACAGGGCTGAGAACAGCACACACACACACACACACACACACAAAACCAGTTGCACAATTGCCAGGGCTCGGGTCTGAGAATAGCACACACACACACACACATATATATGCACACAAACACACAAAAAATGGCTGCACAGTCTCCAGGACACAGGGCTGAGAATTCACACACACACCCAAACAAACCTGTTGCACAGTTGCCAGGGCACAGCGCTGAGTATGGCACACACTCACACACACAGACAAACCGGTTGAACCGTTACCAGAGCACAGGGCTGAGCACAGCACACACATACACACACACCGGTTGCACAGTCACCAGGCACAGGGCTAAGAACGGCACACAGTCACACACAAACACACACACAAACCGGTTGCACTGTCACCAGGGCACAGGGCAGAGAACAGCACACACACAGAAAAACACAGAAAGACACACATACAAAAAAACGGGTTGCACAGTCGCCAGGGCACACGGCTTAGAACAGCACACACACACACACACATACACACTAAAGGGTTGCAAAGTTGCCAGGGCACAGGTCTGAGAATGGCACACACACACACACACACACACACACACACATGCACACACACTTACAGGTTGCAGAGACTCCAGGACACAGTGCTGATAATTCACACACACACACACACACACACACACACAAAGCGGCTGCACAGTCGCCAAGGCAAAGGGCTCAAAACAGTTCTAACACACACACACACACACATATACATAAATCGATTTCACAGTCACCAGAGCACAAGCCTGAGCACAGCACACACACACACGCACACACACAAACTAGTTTCACAGTCGCCAGGGCACAGGGCTGAAAAAAGCACACACACACGCTGACAAACTGGTTGCACAGTCGCCAGAGCACAGGGCTGAGAATTCAAACTTACACACATACACACACACACAAACCTGTTGCACAGTTGCCAGGCCACAGGGTTGAGAACAGCACACCCACACACACAGACAAATGGGTTGCACAGTGGCCAGGGCACAGTTCTGAAATCAGCACACAAACACCGGTTACACTGTCACTAAGGCACAGGACTGAAAACAGCACCAACACACACACACATATACACTCACACACATACACACACAACCTCTTGCAAAGTCGTCAGTGCCCAGGGCTGAGAACGGAACACACACACACACACACACACACACACACACACACATAAACCAGTTTCACAGTCGCCAGGGCACAGTGCTGAGAACAGCACATACACACACACACACATACGAACACAAACTGCTTGCATAATTGCCAGGGCAAAGGGCTGAGAATGGCACACAAAAACACACACAAACACAAATGAACAAACCATTGCACAGTCGCCAGGGCACAGGGCTGAAAATGGCACACACACACACTCACAACCCGGTTGCACTGTCACCAGGCCACGGGTCTGAGAACAGCACACACACACACACACACACAAACCGCCTGCACAGTCACCACGGCACAGGGTTGAGAACGGCATACACACACTCACACACACACATAAACATACATATAAATTTCTTGCACAGTTGCCAGGGCACAGGGCTGAGAACAGCTGTAACACACACACACATACACACAAACTGGTTGTACAGTCGCCAGGGTACACGGCTGAGAACAGCACACAGACACACACAAAAACACACATGAACAAACCGGTTGCACAGTCGCCAGGGCACAGGGCTGAAAAGAGCACACACTTACACACACTCACACACACAAACGGTTACACAGTCGCCAGGACACAGAGATGAGAATCGCGTGCACACACACACACACAAACAAACCAGTTGCACAGTCGGAAGGGCACATGGCTGAAATCAGCACACACACAGACACACACACACACCGGTTCCCCAGTTGACAGGACACAAGGCTCAGGATGGCACACACACCTACACACACATATACACAAACTGGTTGAACAATCGCCAGCGCAAAGTGTTGAGAACAGCACACACACACACACACACACACAGGCGTACAGATACTGGTTGCACAATTGCCAGGGCACAGGGCTGAGAACAGCACACCCACACACACGCACCACACACATACCTGTTGCACAGTTGCCAGGGCACAGGGCTGAGAACGGCACACACACACACACATACATAGAAAATCCGCTTGCACATTCGCTAGGGCACAGGGCTGAGAACAGCACACACACGCACACACACACACACGCACGCACACATAAACCGGTTGCAGAATCGCCAGGGTACAGGGCTGAGAACTGAACACACACACAGACACAAACCGGTTTTACAGTCGCCAGAGCACAAGCCTGAGAAAAACACAGACACAAACACGCACACACACAAATTAGTTGCACAGTTGCCAGGGAACAGGGCGGAGTATGGCACACACACACACCCAACCACACACACGCAAACACACAAATGAACAAACCATTGCACAGTCGCCAGGGCACAGGGCTGAAAATGGCACACACACACACACTCACAAACCAGTTGCACTGTCACCAGGCCACAGGTCTGAGAACAGCACACACACACACACACACACACACACACAAAAACCGCTTGCACAGTCACCACGGCACAGGGTTGAGAACGGCATACACACACTCACACACACACATAAACATACACATAAAGTTGTTGCACAGTAGCCAGGGCACAGGGCTCAGAACAGCTGTAACAGACACACACACACACACAAACTGGTTGTACAGTCGCCAGGGTACACGGCTGAGAACAGCACACAGACACACACAAAAACACACATGAACAAACCAGTTACACAGTCGCCAGGGAACAGGGCTTAGAACAGCACACACACACACACACACATACCGTTTGCACAGTCGCCAGGGTGCAGGGCTTAGAACTGCACGTACACACACGCACATACACACACAAACCGCTTACACAATCACCAGGGATAAGTCTAAGAATGGCACACACACACACACGAATACCCGCTTTCACAGTCGCTAGCACAGGGCTGAGAATGGCACACATACACACTCACACACACACAAACACAAACACATAAACCGGTTGCGCACTAGCCAAGGCACAGGGCTCAGAACAGCTCGAACACACACACACACACACACATACCAGTTGAACAGTCTCCAGGTCACAGGGCTGAGAATTCAAACTTACACTCGACAAAAACAAACCTCTTACACAGTTGCCAGTGCACAGGCATGAGAAAAGCACCCACTCACATACACAGACAAACCGCTTGCACAGTCAACAGGGCACAGGGCTGGGAAGAGCACACACACACACACACACACACACACACACCATTTACACAGTCACTAAGGCACAGGGCTGAAAACAGGACAAACCACACACACACATATACACTCACACACACACACACAAACCACTTGCACAGTCACCAAGGCACAGGGCTGAAACTGGCACACACACACACACACACACACACACACAAACCGGTTTCTCAGTCGCCAGGGCACAGGGCTGAGAACAGCATATACACACACAGACAGATGCACACACAGACACATACACACACAGACACATGCACACACAAACTGCTTGCACAGTCGCCAGGGCACATGGCTGTGAATGGCACACACAAACACACACACACATACAAACCAGTTTCACAGTTGCCAGGGCACAGGGCTGAGAACAGCACATACACACACACACACACACACACACACACACAGAAACATACGCAAACAATCTGCTTGCACAGTCGGCAGGGAACAGGGCTGTGAATTGCACACACAAATACACACACACACACACACACACACGACAAATCATTGCACAGTCGCCAGGGCACAGGGCTGAGAATGGCACACACACACACAGAAACACACACACACCAACCGGTTGCACAGTCTCTAGGAAACAGGGCTGAAAAGAGCACACACTTACACACACTCACACACACAAACGGTTACACAGTCGCCAGGACACAGAGATGAGAATCGCGTGCACACACACACAAACCAGTTGCACAGTCGGAAGGGCACATGGCTGAAATCAGCACACACACAGACACACACACACACACCGGTTCCCCAGTTGCCAGGGCACAAGGCTCAGGATGGCACACACATCTACACACACATATACACAAACTGGTTGAACAATCGCCAGGGCAATGGGTTGAGAACAGCACACACACACACACACACACACAGGCATACAGATACTGGTTGCACAATCGCCAGGGCACAGGGCTGAGAACAGCAACACACACACACACACACACATGAACACAAACCAGTATCAGAGTCGCCAGGGCACAGTGCTGATAACAGCACACACACTCAAGCCGGTTTCACAGTTCCCAGACCACAGGGCTGAGATCAGCACTCCCCCCCACACACAAACACACAAACCTGTACACATTCGCCAGCGTACAGGGCTGAGAACAGCACATACACACACATACACACACACACAAAAGCCGGTTGTACAGTCGCCAGGGCACAGGGCTGAGCATGGCACACACACAGACCAACACACACACAAAGAAACCAATTTCAGAGTTGCCAGGGCAGAGGGCTGGGAACAGCACACACACACACATACACACACACACACACACACCGGTTGCACAGTCGCCTGGGCACAGAGCTCAAAATGGCACACACACACACACACACACACACACACACACTCACCAGTTACACTGTCACTAAGGCACAGGGCTAAAAACAGCACACACACACACACACATATACACTCACATACATACACACACAAACCGCTTGCACTGTCGCCAAGGCACATGGCTGAGAATGGCACACACACACACACACACACACACACGCACACACACACACAGAGCAGTTTCACAGTCGCCGGGGCACAGGGCTGAGAAGAACACATACATACACACATACACACACAAACTGCTTGCACAGTCGTCATGGCTCAGGGCTGTGAATGGCACACACAAACACTGACACACACACACACACGAACAAACCATTGCCCAATCACCAGGGCACAGGGCTGAGAATTCAAACTTACACACACACACACAAACCTGATGCACAGTCGCCAGGGCACAGGGCTG
>NC_082638.1:20172500-20175000 GCF_002263795.3 Bos taurus
TGAGAACGGCTCACACACACACACTAACACACATACACCTAAATCGGTTGCACATTCACCAGGGCACAGGACCGTGAACAGCAGACACAGAAACACACACACACACAAACAGGTTGCACAGTAGCTAGGGCACAGGGCTGAGAACAGAACACACACACACACAAACCAATTTCGCAGTCACCAGAGCACGGGGCAGAGAACAGCACACACACACACACACACACATACACACTAAAGGGTTGCAAAGTTGCCAGGGCACAGGTCTGAGAATGGCACACACACACACACACACACACGAATGCACACATACAGGTTGCACAGTCTCCAGGACACAGGGTGATAATTCACACACACACACACACACAAACACACAAAGCGGCTGTACAGTCGCCAAGACAAAGGACTCAAAACAGCTCTAACAAACACACACACACATATACATAAATCGGTGTCACAGTCACCAGAGCACAAGCCTGAGCACAGCACACACACACACACGCACACACACAAACTAGTTGCACAGTCTCCAGGGAACAGGGCTGATAACAGCACATGCACACACACACACATACACACACACATACACACCAACCGGTTGCACAGTCGCCAAGGGACAGGGCTGAGACCACAGACACAGACACACACACACACATAAACAAAAACCGGTTTCACAGTCGACAGGAAACAGGGCTCAGAACAAAACACACACACGCACACACACAAATTAATTGCACAGTCGCCAGGGCACAGGACAGAGAACAGCACACAAACACACACAGGGACACATAAACGGGTTGCACAGTATCCAGGACGCAGGTCTGAGAATGAAACACACACACACACATACACAAACACATAACCCGGTTGCGCACACACCAAGGCACAGGGCTCAGAACAGCTCGAACACACACACACAGACACACACAAACCTTTGCACAGTCGCCAGGCTTAGGACTGAGAACAGCACACACACACACACAAACCTGTTGAACTGTCGCCTGGGCACAGGGCAGTGAACAGAACAAACACACACACAAACACCCAAACCGGTTACACAGTTTCCAGGGCACAGGGCTGAGAATAGCACAAACACACACATACACATACACAAACTGGTTTCATAGTCGCCAGGGCACGGGGCTGAAAATGGCACACACACACACACAAATACACACAAACCTATTGCACAGTCACCAGGTCACAGGTCTTAGAACAGGACACATACACACAGATACACACACAATCAGGTTGCACAGTCGCCAGGGCAAAGGGATGAGAAAAGCACACACACACACACACACACACACACACAGAAACATTCACACAAACCGGTTGCACAGTTGCCAGGGGACAGGGTTAAGAACAGCTCTAACACACACACACACAGACACACACACACACACATATGCAAACTGATTGCACAGTCTCCAGGGTACAGCGCTGAGAACAGAACACACATACACACACACACACACACACACATAAACCGGTTTCACCGTCGCCAGAGCACAAGCCTGAGGACAACACAGACACACACACGCACAAACACAAATGAGTTGCATGATCACCAGCGCACAGGGCTGAGAACAGCACACACACACACACACACACACACAAAACCAGTTGCACAATTGCCAGGGCTCGGGTCTGAGAATAGCACACACACACACACATATATGCACACAAACACACAAAAAATGCCTGCACAGTCTCCAGGACACAGGGCTGAGAATTCACACACACACCCAAACAAACCTGTTGCACAGTTGCCAGGGCACAGCGCTGAGTATGGCACACACTCACACACACAGACAAACCGGTTGAACCGTTACCAGAGCACAGGGCTGAGAACAGCACACACATACACACACCGGTTGCACAGTCACCAGGCACAGGGCTAAGAACGGCACACAGTCACACACAAACACACACACAAACCGGTTGCACTGTCACCAGGGCACAGGGCAGAGAACAGCACACACACACAAAAACACAGAAAGACACACATACAAAAAAACGGGTTGCACAGTTGCCAGGGCACATGGCTTAGAACAGCACACACACAAACACACGTACACACTAAAGGGTTGCAAAGTTGCCAGGGCACAGGTCTGAGAATGGCACACACACACACACACACACACACACACACACACACATGCACACACACTTACAGGTTGCAGAGACTCCAGGACACAGTGCTGATAATTCACACACACACACACACACACACACACACACACACACACACACAAAGCGGCTGCACAGTCGCCAAGGCAAAGGGCTCAAAACAGTTCTAACACACACACACACACACACATATACATAAATCGATTTCACAGTCACCAGAGCACAAGCCTGAGCACAGCACACACACACACGCACACACACAAACTAGTTTCACAGTCGCCAGGGCACAGGGCTGAAAACAGCACACACACACGCTGACAAACTGGTTGCACAGTCGCCAGAGCACAGGGCTGAGAATTCAAACTTACAC
>NC_082638.1:20182500-20187500 GCF_002263795.3 Bos taurus
GCAGAGGGCTGGGAACAGCACACACACACACATACACACACACACACACACACCGGTTGCACAGTCGCCTGGGCACAGAGCTGAAAATGGCACACACACACACACACACACACACACACACACACACCAGTTACACTGTCACTAAGGCACAGGGCTAAAAACAGCACACACACACACACACACACATACACTCACATACATACACACACAAACCGCTTGCACTGTCGCCAAGGCACATGGCTGAGAATGGCACACACACACACACACACACGCACACACACACACAGAGCAGTTTCACAGTCGCCGGGGCACAGGGCTGAGAAGAACACATACATACACACATACACACACAAACTGCTTGCACAGTCGTCATGGCTCAAGGCTGTGAATGGCACACACAAACACTGACACACACACACACACGAACAAACCATTGCCCAATCACCAGGGCACAGGGCTGAGAATTCAAACTTACACACACACACAAACCTGATGCACAGTCGCCAGGGCACAGGGCTGAGAACAGCACACACACACACACACACACATACACAGAAAAACCCCTTGCACAGTCGCTAGGGCACAGGGCTGAGAACGGTGCACACACAAACACACACACAAATAAAGACACACAATCCGGTTTCACAGTCGCCAGAGCACAGGGCTGAGAACAGCACACATACACACACACAAACACAAACTGGTTGTGCAGTCATCAGTACACATTGCTGAGAACGGCACACACACACACACTAACACACATACACCTAAATCGGTTGCACATTCACCAGGGCACAGGACCGTGAACAGCAGACACAGAAACACACACACACACAAACAGGTTGCACAGTAGCTAGGGCACAGGGCTGAGAACAGAACACACACACACACACAAACCAATTTCCCAGTCACCAGAGCACGGGGCAGAGAACAGCACACACACACACACACACATACACACTAAAGGGTTGCAAAGTTGCCAGGGCACAGGTCTGAGAATGGCACACACACACACACACACACACACACACACGAACGCACACATACAGGTTGCACAGTCTCCAGGACACAGGGCTGATAATTCACACACACACACACACACAAACACACAAAGCGGCTGTACAGTCGCCAAGACAAAGGACTCAAAACAGCTCTAACAAACACACACACACATATACATAAATCGGTGTCACAGTCACCAGAGCACAAGCCTGAGCACAGCACACACACACATACGCACACACAAAAACTAGTTGCACAGTCTCCAGGGAACAGGGCTGATAACAGCACATGCACACACACACACATACACACACACATACACACCAACCGGTTGCACAGTCGCCAAGGGACAGGGCTGAGACCACAGACACAGACACACACACACACATAAACAAAAACCGGTTTCACAGTCGACAGGAAACAGGGCTCAGAACAAAACACACACACGCACACACACAAATTAATTGCACAGTCGCCAGGGCACAGGACTGAGAACAGCACACAAACACATACAGGGACACACAAACGGGTTGCACAGTATCCAGGACGCAGGTCTGAGAATGAAACACACACACACACATACACAAACACATAAACCGGTTGTGCACACACCAAGGCACAGGGCTCAGAACAGCTCGAACACACACACACAGACACACACAAACCTTTGCACAGTCGCCAGGCTTAGGACTGAGAACAGCACACACACACACACAAACCTGTTGAACTGTCGCCTGGGCACAGGGCAGTGAACAGAACAAACACACACACAAACACCCAAACCGGTTACACAGTTTCCAGGGCACAGGGCTGAGAATAGCACAAACACACACATACACATACACAAACTGGTTTCATAGTCGCCAGGGCACGGGGCTGAAAATGGCACACACACACACACAAATACACACAAACCTATTGCACAGTCACCAGGTCACAGGTCTTAGAACAGGACACATACACACAGATACACACACAATCAGGTTGCACAGTCGCCAGGGCAAAGGGATGAGAAAAGCACACACACACACACACACACACACAGAAACATTCACACAAACCGGTTGCACAGTTGCCAGGCGACAGGGTTAAGAACAGCTCTAACACACACACACACAGACACACACACACACACATATGCAAACTGATTGCACAGTCTCCAGGGTACAGCGCTGAGAACAGAACACACATACACACACACACACACACACACATAAACCGGTTTCACAGTCGCCAGAGCACAAGCCTGAGGACAACACAGACACACACACGCACAAACACAAATGAGTTGCATGATCACCAGCGCACAGGGCTGAGAACAGCACACACACACACACACACACACACACAAAACCAGTTGCACAATTGCCAGGGCTCGGGTCTGAGAATAGCACACACACACACACATATATGCACACAAACACACAAAAAATGCCTGCACAGTCTCCAGGACACAGGGCTGAGAATTCACACACACACCCAAACAAACCTGTTGCACAGTTGCCAGGGCACAGCGCTGAGTATGGCACACACTCACACACACAGACAAACCGGTTGAACCGTTACCAGAGCACAGGGCTGAGAACAGCACACACATACACACACCGGTTGCACAGTCACCAGGCACAGGGCTAAGAACGGCACACAGTCACACACAAACACACACACAAACCGGTTGCACTGTCACCAGGGCACAGGGCAGAGAACAGCACACACACACAAAAACACAGAAAGACACACATACAAAAAAACGGGTTGCACAGTCGCCAGGGCACATGGCTTAGAACAGCACACACACACACACACGTACACACTAAAGGGTTGCAAAGTTGCCAGGGCACAGGTCTGAGAATGGCACACACACACACACACACACACACACATGCACACACACTTACAGGTTGCAGAGACTCCAGGACACAGTGCTGATAATTCACACACACACACACACACACACACACACACACACACACACAAAGCGGCTGCACAGTCGCCAAGGCAAAGGGCTCAAAACAGTTCTAACACACACACACACACACACATATACATAAATCGATTTCACAGTCACCAGAGCACAAGCCTGAGCACAGCACACACACACACGCACACACACAAACTAGTTTCACAGTCGCCAGGGCACAGGGCTGAAAACAGCACACACACACGCTGACAAACTGGTTGCACAGTCGCCAGAGCACAGGGCTGAGAATTCAAACTTACACACATACACACACACACAAACCTGTTGCACAGTTGCCAGGCCACAGGGTTGAGAACAGCACACACTCAGACACACAGACAAACGGGTTGCACAGTGGCCAGGGCACAGGGCTGAAATCAGCACACAAACACCGGTTACACTGTCACTAAGGCACAGGACTGAAAACAGCACCAACACACACACACATATACACTCACACACATACACACACAACCTCTTGCAAAGTCGTCAGTGCCCAGGGCTGAGAACGGAACACACACACACACACACACACACACACACACACACATAAACCAGTTTCACAGTCGCCAGGGCACAGTGCTGAGAACAGCACATACACACACACACACATACGAACACAAACTGCTTGCATAATTGCCAGGGCAAAGGGCTGAGAATGGCACACAAAAACACACACACACACAAATGAACAAACCATTGCACAGTCGCCAGGGCACAGGGCTGAAAATGGCACACACACACACTCACAACCCGGTTGCACTGTCACCAGGCCACGGGTCTGAGAACAGCACACACACACAAACACACACACACACACACACACAAACCGCCTGCACAGTCACCACGACACAGGGTTGAGAACGGCATACACACACTCACACACACACATAAACATACATATAAACTTCTTGCACAGTTGCCAGGGCACAGGGCTCAGAACAGCTGTAACACACACACATACACACAAACTGGTTGTAGAGTCGCCAGGGTACACGGCTGAGAACAGCACACAGACACACACAAAAACACACATGAACAAACCGGTTGCACAGTCGCCAGGGCACAGGGCTGAAAAGAGCACACACTTACACACACTCACACACACAAACGGTTACACAGTCGCCAGGACACAGAGATGAGAATCGCGTGCACACACACACACACAAACAAACCAGTTGCACAGTCGGAAGGGCACATGGCTGAAATCAGCACACACACAGACACACACACACACCGGTTCCCCAGTTGACAGGACACAAGGCTCAGGATGGCACACACACCTACACACACATATACACAAACTGGTTGAACAATCGCCAGCGCAAAGTGTTGAGAACAGCACACACACACACACACACACACACACACAGGCGTACAGATACTGGTTGCACAATCGCCAGGGCACAGGGCTGAGAACAGCACACACACACACACGCACCACACACATACCTGTTGCACAGTTGCCAGGGCACAAGGCTGAGAACGGCACACACACACACCAGTTACACTGTCATTAAGACACAGGGCTAAAAACAGCACAAACACACACACACATATACACTCACATACATAAACACACAAACCACTTGCACAGTCGCCCGGGCATATGGCTGAGAATGGCACACACACACACACACACACACACACACACACACACACACAAATTTCACAGTCGCCCGGGCACAGGGCTTAGAAAAACACATACATACACACACAAACTGCTTGCACAGTAGTCAGGGCTCAGGGCTGTGAATGGCACACACAAACACTGACACACACAGACACACACGAACAAACCATTGCACAGTCAGCACGCACAGGGCTGAGAATTCAAACTTACACACACACACCCAAACCTGATGCACAGTCGCCAGGGCACAGGACTGCGAACAGCACACACACACACACATACACAGAAAATCCGCTTGCACATTCGCTAGGGCACAGGGCTGAGAACAGCACACACACGCACACACACACACACGCACGCACACATAAACCGGTTGCAGAATCGCCAGGGTACAGGGCTGAGAAC
>NC_082638.1:20192500-20197500 GCF_002263795.3 Bos taurus
AACAAACACACACACACATATACATAAATCGGTGTCACAGTCACCAGAGCACAAGCCTGAGCACAGCACACACACACATACGCACACACAAAAACTAGTTGCACAGTCTCCAGGGAACAGGGCTGATAACAGCACATGCACACACACACACATACACACACACATACACACCAACCGGTTGCACAGTCGCCAAGGGACAGGGCTGAGACCACAGACACAGACACACACACACACATAAACAAAAACCGGTTTCACAGTCGACAGGAAACAGGGCTCAGAACAAAACACACACACGCACACACACAAATTAATTGCACAGTCGCCAGGGCACAGGACTGAGAACAGCACACAAACACATACAGGGACACACAAACGGGTTGCACAGTATCCAGGACGCAGGTCTGAGAATGAAACACACACACACACATACACAAACACATAAACCGGTTGTGCACACACCAAGGCACAGGGCTCAGAACAGCTCGAACACACACACACAGACACACACAAACCTTTGCACAGTCGCCAGGCTTAGGACTGAGAACAGCACACACACACACACAAACCTGTTGAACTGTCGCCTGGGCACAGGGCAGTGAACAGAACAAACACACACACAAACACCCAAACCGGTTACACAGTTTCCAGGGCACAGGGCTGAGAATAGCACAAACACACACATACACATACACAAACTGGTTTCATAGTCGCCAGGGCACGGGGCTGAAAATGGCACACACACACACACAAATACACACAAACCTATTGCACAGTCACCAGGTCACAGGTCTTAGAACAGGACACATACACACAGATACACACACAATCAGGTTGCACAGTCGCCAGGGCAAAGGGATGAGAAAAGCACACACACACACACACACACACACAGAAACATTCACACAAACCGGTTGCACAGTTGCCAGGCGACAGGGTTAAGAACAGCTCTAACACACACACACACAGACACACACACACACACATATGCAAACTGATTGCACAGTCTCCAGGGTACAGCGCTGAGAACAGAACACACATACACACACACACACACACACACATAAACCGGTTTCACAGTCGCCAGAGCACAAGCCTGAGGACAACACAGACACACACACGCACAAACACAAATGAGTTGCATGATCACCAGCGCACAGGGCTGAGAACAGCACACACACACACACACACACACACACAAAACCAGTTGCACAATTGCCAGGGCTCGGGTCTGAGAATAGCACACACACACACACATATATGCACACAAACACACAAAAAATGCCTGCACAGTCTCCAGGACACAGGGCTGAGAATTCACACACACACCCAAACAAACCTGTTGCACAGTTGCCAGGGCACAGCGCTGAGTATGGCACACACTCACACACACAGACAAACCGGTTGAACCGTTACCAGAGCACAGGGCTGAGAACAGCACACACATACACACACCGGTTGCACAGTCACCAGGCACAGGGCTAAGAACGGCACACAGTCACACACAAACACACACACAAACCGGTTGCACTGTCACCAGGGCACAGGGCAGAGAACAGCACACACACACAAAAACACAGAAAGACACACATACAAAAAAACGGGTTGCACAGTCGCCAGGGCACATGGCTTAGAACAGCACACACACACACACACGTACACACTAAAGGGTTGCAAAGTTGCCAGGGCACAGGTCTGAGAATGGCACACACACACACACACACACACACACATGCACACACACTTACAGGTTGCAGAGACTCCAGGACACAGTGCTGATAATTCACACACACACACACACACACACACACACACACACACACAAAGCGGCTGCACAGTCGCCAAGGCAAAGGGCTCAAAACAGTTCTAACACACACACACACACACACATATACATAAATCGATTTCACAGTCACCAGAGCACAAGCCTGAGCACAGCACACACACACACGCACACACACAAACTAGTTTCACAGTCGCCAGGGCACAGGGCTGAAAACAGCACACACACACGCTGACAAACTGGTTGCACAGTCGCCAGAGCACAGGGCTGAGAATTCAAACTTACACACATACACACACACACAAACCTGTTGCACAGTTGCCAGGCCACAGGGTTGAGAACAGCACACACTCAGACACACAGACAAACGGGTTGCACAGTGGCCAGGGCACAGGGCTGAAATCAGCACACAAACACCGGTTACACTGTCACTAAGGCACAGGACTGAAAACAGCACCAACACACACACACATATACACTCACACACATACACACACAACCTCTTGCAAAGTCGTCAGTGCCCAGGGCTGAGAACGGAACACACACACACACACACACACACACACACACACATAAACCAGTTTCACAGTCGCCAGGGCACAGTGCTGAGAACAGCACATACACACACACACACATACGAACACAAACTGCTTGCATAATTGCCAGGGCAAAGGGCTGAGAATGGCACACAAAAACACACACACACACAAATGAACAAACCATTGCACAGTCGCCAGGGCACAGGGCTGAAAATGGCACACACACACACTCACAACCCGGTTGCACTGTCACCAGGCCACGGGTCTGAGAACAGCACACACACACAAACACACACACACACACACACACAAACCGCCTGCACAGTCACCACGACACAGGGTTGAGAACGGCATACACACACTCACACACACACATAAACATACATATAAACTTCTTGCACAGTTGCCAGGGCACAGGGCTCAGAACAGCTGTAACACACACACATACACACAAACTGGTTGTAGAGTCGCCAGGGTACACGGCTGAGAACAGCACACAGACACACACAAAAACACACATGAACAAACCGGTTGCACAGTCGCCAGGGCACAGGGCTGAAAAGAGCACACACTTACACACACTCACACACACAAACGGTTACACAGTCGCCAGGACACAGAGATGAGAATCGCGTGCACACACACACACACAAACAAACCAGTTGCACAGTCGGAAGGGCACATGGCTGAAATCAGCACACACACAGACACACACACACACCGGTTCCCCAGTTGACAGGACACAAGGCTCAGGATGGCACACACACCTACACACACATATACACAAACTGGTTGAACAATCGCCAGCGCAAAGTGTTGAGAACAGCACACACACACACACACACACACACACACAGGCGTACAGATACTGGTTGCACAATCGCCAGGGCACAGGGCTGAGAACAGCACACACACACACACGCACCACACACATACCTGTTGCACAGTTGCCAGGGCACAAGGCTGAGAACGGCACACACACACACCAGTTACACTGTCATTAAGACACAGGGCTAAAAACAGCACAAACACACACACACATATACACTCACATACATAAACACACAAACCACTTGCACAGTCGCCCGGGCATATGGCTGAGAATGGCACACACACACACACACACACACACACACACACACACACACAAATTTCACAGTCGCCCGGGCACAGGGCTTAGAAAAACACATACATACACACACAAACTGCTTGCACAGTAGTCAGGGCTCAGGGCTGTGAATGGCACACACAAACACTGACACACACAGACACACACGAACAAACCATTGCACAGTCAGCACGCACAGGGCTGAGAATTCAAACTTACACACACACACCCAAACCTGATGCACAGTCGCCAGGGCACAGGACTGCGAACAGCACACACACACACACATACACAGAAAATCCGCTTGCACATTCGCTAGGGCACAGGGCTGAGAACAGCACACACACGCACACACACACACACGCACGCACACATAAACCGGTTGCAGAATCGCCAGGGTACAGGGCTGAGAACTGAACACACACACAGACACAAACCGGTTTTACAGTCGCCAGAGCACAAGCCTGAGAAAAACACAGACACAAACACGCACACACACAAATTAGTTGCACAGTTGCCAGGGAACAGGGCGGAGTATGGCACACACACACACCCAACCACACACACGCAAACACACAAATGAACAAACCATTGCACAGTCGCCAGGGCACAGGGCTGAAAATGGCACACACACACACTCACAAACCAGTTGCACTGTCACCAGGCCACGGGTCTGAGAACAGCACACACACACAAACACACACACACACACACACACAAACCGCCTGCACAGTCACCACGACACAGGGTTGAGAACGGCATACACACACTCACACACACACATAAACATACATATAAACTTCTTGCACAGTTGCCAGGGCACAGGGCTCAGAACAGCTGTAACACACACACATACACACAAACTGGTTGTAGAGTCGCCAGGGTACACGGCTGAGAACAGCACACAGACACACACAAAAACACACATGAACAAACCGGTTGCACAGTCGCCAGGGCACAGGGCTGAAAAGAGCACACACTTACACACACTCACACACACAAACGGTTACACAGTCGCCAGGACACAGAGATGAGAATCGCGTGCACACACACACACACAAACAAACCAGTTGCACAGTCGGAAGGGCACATGGCTGAAATCAGCACACACACAGACACACACACACACCGGTTCCCCAGTTGACAGGACACAAGGCTCAGGATGGCACACACACCTACACACACATATACACAAACTGGTTGAACAATCGCCAGCGCAAAGTGTTGAGAACAGCACACACACACACACACACACACACACACAGGCGTACAGATACTGGTTGCACAATCGCCAGGGCACAGGGCTGAGAACAGCACACACACACACACGCACCACACACATACCTGTTGCACAGTTGCCAGGGCACAAGGCTGAGAACGGCACACACACACACCAGTTACACTGTCATTAAGACACAGGGCTAAAAACAGCACAAACACACACACACATATACACTCACATACATACACACACAAACCACTTGCACAGTCGCCCGGGCATATGGCTGAGAATGGCACACACACACACACACACACACACACACACACACACAAATTTCACAGTCGCCCGGGC
>NC_082638.1:20202500-20205000 GCF_002263795.3 Bos taurus
CTGAGAACAGCATATACACACACAGACAGATGCACACACAGACACATACACACACAGACACATGCACACACAAACTGCTTGCACAGTCGCCAGGGCACATGGCTGTGAATGGCACACACAAACACACACACACATACAAACCAGTTTCACAGTTGCCAGGGCACAGGGCTGAGAACAGCACCTACACACACACACACACACACACACACACACAGAAACATACGCAAACAATCTGCTTGCACAGTCGGCAGGGAACAGGGCTGTGAATTGCACACACAAATACACACACACACACACACACACACGACAAATCATTGCACAGTCGCCAGGGCACAGGGCTGAGAATGGCACACACACACACAGACACACACACACACCAACCGGTTGCACAGTCTCTAGGAACAGGGCTGAAAAGAGCACACACTTACACACACTCACACACACAAACGGTTACACAGTCGCCAGGACACAGAGATGAGAATCGCGTGCACACACACACAAACCAGTTGCACAGTCGGAAGGGCACATGGCTGAAATCAGCACACACACAGACACACACACACACACCGGTTCCCCAGTTGCCAGGGCACAAGGCTCAGGATGGCACACACATCTACACACACATATACACAAACTGGTTGAACAATCGCCAGGGCAATGGGTTGAGAACAGCACACACACACACACACACACAGGCATACAGATACTGGTTGCACAATCGCCAGGGCACAGGGCTGAGAACAGCAACACACACACACACACATGAACACAAACCAGTATCAGAGTCGCCAGGGCACAGTGCTGATAACAGCACACACACTCAAGCCGGTTTCACAGTTCCCAGACCACAGGGCTGAGATCAGCACTCCCCCCCACACACAAACACACAAACCTGTACACATTCGCCAGCGTACAGGGCTGAGAACAGCACATACACACACATACACACACACACAAAAGCCGGTTGTACAGTCGCCAGGGCACAGGGCTGAGCATGGCACACACACAGACCAACACACACACAAAGAAACCAGTTTCAGAGTTGCCAGGGCAGAGGGCTGGGAACAGCACACACACACACACATACACACACACACACACACACACCGGTTGCACAGTCGCCTGGGCACAGAGCTGAAAATGGCACACACACACACATACACACACACACACACACCAGTTACACTGTCACTAAGGCACAGGGCTAAAAACAGCACACACACACACACACACATATACACTCACATACATACACACACAAACCGCTTGCACTGTCGCCAAGGCACATGGCTGAGAATGGCACACACACACACACACACGCACACACACACACACAGAGCAGTTTCACAGTCGCCGGGGCACAGGGCTGAGAAGAACACATACATACACACATACACACACAAACTGCTTGCACAGTCGTCATGGCTCAAGGCTGTGAATGGCACACACAAACACTGACACACACACACACACGAACAAACCATTGCCCAATCACCAGGGCACAGGGCTGAGAATTCAAACTTACACACACACACAAACCTGATGCACAGTCGCCAGGGCACAGGGCTGAGAACAGCACACACACACACACACACACATACACAGAAAAACCACTTGCACAGTCGCTAGGGCACAGGGCTGAGAACGGCGCACACACAAACACACACACAAATAAAGACACACAATCCGGTTTCACAGTCGCCAGAGCACAGGGCTGAGAACAGCACACATACACACACACAAACACAAACTGGTTGTGCAGTCATCAGTACACATTGCTGAGAACGGCACACACACACACACTAACACACATACACCTAAATCGGTTGCACATTCACCAGGGCACAGGACCGTGAACAGCAGACACAGAAACACACACACACACAAACAGGTTGCACAGTAGCTAGGGCACAGGGCTGAGAACAGAACACACACACACACAAACCAATTTCCCAGTCACCAGAGCACGGGGCAGAGAACAGCACACACACACACACACACATACACACTAAAGGGTTGCAAAGTTGCCAGGGCACAGGTCTGAGAATGGCACACACACACACACACACACACGAACGCACACATACAGGTTGCACAGTCTCCAGGACACAGGGTGATAATTCATACACACACACACACACAAACACACAAAGCGGCTGTACAGTCGCCAAGACAAAGGACTCAAAACAGCTCTAACAAACACACACACACATATACATAAATCGGTTTCACAGTCACCAGAGCACAAGCCTGAGCACAGCACACACACACATACGCACACACAAAAACTAGTTGCACAGTCTCCAGGGAACAGGGCTGATAACAGCACATGCACACACACACACATACACACACACATACACACCAACCGGTTGCACAGTCGCCAAGGGACAGGGCTGAGACCACAGACACAGACACACACACACACATAAACAAAAACCGGTTTCACAGTCGACAGGAAACAGGGCTCAGAACAAAACACACACACGCACACACACAA
>NC_082638.1:20210000-20217500 GCF_002263795.3 Bos taurus
ATACGCAAACAATCTGCTTGCACAGTCGGCAGGGAACAGGGCTGTGAATTGCACACACAAATACACACACACACACACACACACACGACAAATCATTGCACAGTCGCCAGGGCACAGGGCTGAGAATGGCACACACACACACACAGACACACACACACACCAACCGGTTGCACAGTCTCTAGGAAACAGGGCTGAAAAGAGCACACACTTACACACACTCACACACACAAACGGTTACACAGTCGCCAGGACACAGAGATGAGAATCGCGTGCACACACACACACACAAACAAACCAGTTGCACAGTCGGAAGGGCACATGGCTGAAATCAGCACACACACAGACACACACACACACACCGGTTCCCCAGTTGCCAGGCACAAGGCTCAGGATGGCACACACATCTACACACACATATACACAAACTGGTTGAACAATCGCCAGGGCAATGGGTTGAGAACAGCACACACACACACACACACACACACACACAGGCATACAGATACTGGTTGCACAATCGCCAGGGCACAGGGCTGAGAACAGCAACACACACACACACACACACACATGAACACAAACCAGTATCAGAGTCGCCAGGGCACAGTGCTGATAACAGCACACACACTCAAGCCGGTTTCACAGTTCCCAGACCACAGGGCTGAGATCAGCACTCTCCCCCACACACAAACACACAAACCTATACACATTCGCCAGCGTACAGGGCTGAGAACAGCACATACACACACATACACACACACACAAAAGCCGGTTGTACAGTCGCCAGGGCACAGGGCTGAGCATGGCACACACACAGACCAACACACACACAAAGAAACCAGTTTCAGAGTTGCCAGGGCAGAGGGCTGGGAACAGCACATACACACACACATACACACACACACACACACACACCGGTTGCACAGTCGCCTGGGCACAGAGCTGAAAATGGCACACACACACACACACACACACACACACACACACCAGTTACACTGTCACTAAGGCACAGGGCTAAAAACAGCACACACACACACACACACATATACACTCACATACATACACACACAAACCGCTTGCACTGTCGCCAAGGCACATGGCTGAGAATGGCACACACACACACGCACACACACACACAGAGCAGTTTCACAGTCGCCGGGGCACAGGGCTGAGAAGAACACATACATACACACATACACACACAAACTGCTTGCACAGTCGTCATGGCTCAGGGCTGTGAATGGCACACACAAACACTGACACACACACACACACGAAAAAACCATTGCCCAATCACCAGGGCACAGGGCTGAGAATTCAAACTTACACACACACACACAAACCTGATGCACAGTCGCCAGGGCACAGGGCTGAGAACAGCACACACACACACCCACACATACACAGAAAAACCCCTTGCACAGTCGCTAGGGCACAGGGCTGAGAACGGCGCACACACAAACACACACACAAATAAAGACACACAATCCGGTTTCACAGTCGCCAGAGCACAGGGCTGAGAACAGCACACATACACACACACAAACACAAACTGGTTGTGCAGTCATCAGTACACATTGCTGAGAACGGCACACACACACACACACTAACACACATACACCTAAATCTGTTGCACATTCACCAGGGCACAGGACCGTGAACAGCAGACACAGAAACACACACACACACAAACAGGTTGCACAGTAGCTAGGGCACAGGGCTGAGAACAGAACACACACACACACAAACCAATTTCCCAGTCACCAGAGCACGGGGCAGAGAACAGCACACACACACACACACACACATACACACTAAAGGGTTGCAAAGTTGCCAGGGCACAGGTCTGAGAATGGCACACACACACACACACACACACGAACGCACACATACAGGTTGCACAGTCTCCAGGACACAGGGCTGATAATTCACACACACACACACACACACACACACACACACAAAGCGGCTGTACAGTCGCCAAGACAAAGGACTCAAAACAGCTCTAACAAACACACACACACATATACATAAATCGGTGTCACAGTCACCAGAGCACAAGCCTGAGCACAGCACACACACACACACGCACACACACAAACTAGTTGCACAGTCTCCAGGGAACAGGGCTGATAACAGCACATGCACACACACACACATACACACACACATACACACCAACCGGTTGCACAGTCGCCAAGGGACAGGGCTGAGACCACAGACACAGACACACACACACACATAAACAAAAACCGGTTTCACAGTCGACAGGAAACAGGGCTCAGAACAAAATACACACACGCACTGACACAAATTAATTGCACAGTCGCCAGGGCACAGGACTGAGAACAGCACACAAACACACACAGGGACACACAAACGGGTTGCACAGTATCCAGGACGCAGGTCTGAGAATGAAACACACACACACACATACACAAACACATAAACCGGTTGCGCACACACCAAGGCACAGGGCTCAGAACAGCTCGAACACACACACACAGACACACACAAACCTTTGCACAGTCGCCAGGCATAGGACTGAGAACAGCACACACACACACACAAACCTGTTGAACTGTCGCCTGGGCACAGGGCAGTGAACAGAACAAACACACACACAAACACCCAAACCGGTTACACAGTTTCCAGGGCACAGGGCTGAGAATAGCACAAACACACACATACACATACACAAACTGGTTTCATAGTCGCCAGGGCACGGGGCTGAAAATGGCACACACACACACACAAATACACACAAACCTATTGCACAGTCACCAGGTCACAGGTCTTAGAACAGGACACATACACACAGATACACACACAATCAGGTTGCACAGTCGCCAGGGCAAAGGGATGAGAAAAGCACACACACACACACACACACAGAAACATTCACACAAACCGGTTGCACAGTTGCCAGGGGACAGGGTTAAGAACAGCTCTAACACACACACACACAGACACACACACACACACACATGCAAACTGATTGCACAGTCTCCAGGGTACAGCGCTGAGAACAGAACACACATACACACACACACACACACACACATAAACCGGTTTCACAGTCGCCAGAGCACAAGCCTGAGGACAACACAGACACACACACGCACAAACACAAATGAGTTGCATGATCGCCAGCACACAGGGCTGAGAACAGCACACACACACACACACACACACACACAAAACCAGTTGCACAATTGCCAGGGCTCGGGTCTGAGAATAGCACACACACACACACATATATGCACACAAACACACAAAAAATGGCTGCACAGTCTCCAGGACACAGGGCTGAGAATTCACACACACACCCAAACAAACCTGTTGCACAGTTGCCAGGGCACAGCGCTGAGTATGGCACACACTCACACACACAGACAAACCGGTTGAACCGTTACCAGAGCACAGGGCTGAGAACAGCACACACATACTCACACACCGGTTGCACAGTCACCAGGCACAGGGCTAAGAACGGCACACAGTCACACACAAACACACACACAAACCGGTTGCACTGTCACCAGGGCACAGGGCAGAGAACAGCACACACACACAAAAACACAGAAAGACACACATACAAAAAAACGGGTTGCACAGTCGCCAGGGCACACGGCTGAGAACAGCACACACACACACACACGCATATACACTAAAGGGTTGCAAAGTTGCCAGGGCACAGGTCTGAGAATGGCACACACACACACACACACACACACATGCACACACACTTACAGGTTGCAGAGACTCCAGGACACAGTGCTGATAATTCACACACACACACACACACACACACACACACAAAGCGGCTGCACAGTCGCCAAGGCAAAGGGCTCAAAACAGTTCTAACACACACACACACACACATATACATAAATCGATTTCACAGTCACCAGAGCACAAGCCTGAGCACAGCACACACACACACGCACACACACAAACTAGTTTCACAGTCGCCAGGGCACAGGGCTGAAAAGAGCACACACACACGCTGACAAACTGGTTGCACAGTCTCCAGGGCACAGGGCTGAGAATTCAAACTTACACACATACACACACACACAAACCTGTTGCACAGTTGCCAGGCCACAGGGTTGAGAACAGCACACACTCAGACACACAGACAAACGGGTTGCACAGTGGCCAGGGCACAGGGCTGAAATCAGCACACAAACACCGGTTACACTGTCACTAAGGCACAGGACTGAAAACAGCACCAACACACACACACATATACACTCACACACATACACACACAACCTCTTGCAAAGTCGTCAGTGCCCAGGGCTGAGAACGGAACACACACACACACACACACACACACACACACATAAACCAGTTTCACAGTCGCCAGGGCACAGTGCTGAGAACAGCACATACACACACACACACATACGAACACAAACTGCTTGCATAATTGCCAGGGCAAAGGGCTGAGAATGGCACACACAAACACACACACACACAAATGAACAAACCATTGCACAGTCGCCAGGGCACAGGGCTGAAAATGGCACACACACACACTCACAACCCGGTTGCACTGTCACCAGGCCACGGGTCTGAGAACAGCACACACACACACACACACACACACACACACACACACAGGCATACAGATACTGGTTGCACAATCGCCAGGGCACAGGGCTGAGAACAGCAACACACACACACACACATGAACACAAACCAGTATCAGAGTCGCCAGGGCACAGTGCTGATAACAGCACACACACTCAAGCCGGTTTCACAGTTCCCAGACCACAGGGCTGAGATCAGCACTCCCCCCCACACACAAACACACAAACCTGTACACATTCGCCAGCGTACAGGGCTGAGAACAGCACATACACACACATACACACACACACAAAAGCCGGTTGTACAGTCGCCAGGGCACAGGGCTGAGCATGGCACACACACAGACCAACACACACACAAAGAAACCAGTTTCAGAGTTGCCAGGGCAGAGGGCTGGGAACAGCACACACACACACACATACACACACACACACCCACACCGGTTGCACAGTCGCCTGGGCACAGAGCTGAAAATGGCACACACACACACACACACACACACACACACACACACACACCAGTTACACTGTCACTAAGGCACAGGGCTAAAAACAGCACACACACACACACACACATATACACTCACATACATACACACACAAACCGCTTGCACTGTCGCCAAGGCACATGGCTGAGAATGGCACACACACACACACACACACACACACACACACACACACACAGCAGTTTCACAGACGCCGGGGCACAGGGCTGAGAAGAACACATACATACACACATACACACACAAACTGCTTGCACAGTCGTCATGGCTCAAGGCTGTGAATGGCACACACAAACACTGACACACACACACACACGAACAAACCATTGCCCAATCACCAGGGCACAGGGCTGAGAATTCAAACTTACACACACACACAAACCTGATGCACAGTCGCCAGGGCACAGGGCTGAGAACAGCACACACACACACACACACACACATACACAGAAAAACCCCTTGCACAGTCGCTAGGGCACAGGGCTGAGAACGGCGCACACACAAACACACACACAAATAAAGACACACAATCCGGTTTCACAGTCGCCAGAGCACAGGGCTGAGAACAGCACACATACACACACACAAACACAAACTGGTTGTGCAGTCATCAGTACACATTGCTGAGAACGGCACACACACACACACTAACACACATACACCTAAATCGGTTGCACATTCACCAGGGCACAGGACCGTGAACAGCAGACACAGAAACACACACACACACAAACAGGTTGCACAGTAGCTAGGGCACAGGGCTGAGAACAGAACACACACACACACACAAACCAATTTCCCAGTCACCAGAGCATGGGGCAGAGAACAGCACACACACACACACACACATACACACTAAAGGGTTGCAAAGTTGCCAGGGCACAGGTCTGAGAATGGCACACACACACACACACACACACGAACGCACACATACAGGTTGCACAGTCACCAGGACACAGGGTGATAATTCAC
The DNA here is from genome assembly GCF_002263795.3 of Bos taurus. Taxonomy (NCBI): domain Eukaryota; kingdom Metazoa; phylum Chordata; class Mammalia; order Artiodactyla; family Bovidae; genus Bos; species Bos taurus. The sequence goes on from NC_082638.1 coordinate 20,216,068, forward strand.
ACACACACACACACACAAACACACAAAGCGGCTGTACAGTCGCCCAGACAAAGGACTCAAAACAGCTCTAACAAACACACACACACATATACATAAATCGGTGTCACAGTCACCAGAGCACAAGCCTGAGCACAGCACACACACACATACGCACACACAAAAACTAGTTGCACAGTCTCCAGGGAACAGGGCTGATAACAGCACATGCACACACACACACACACACACACACATATACACACCAACCGGTTGCACAGTCGCCAAGGGACAGGGCTGAGACCACAGACACAGACACACACACACACATAAACAAAAACCGGTTTCACAGTCGACAGGAAACAGGGCTCAGAACAAAACACACACACGCACACACACAAATTAATTGCACAGTCGCCAGGGCACAGGACTGAGAACAGCACACAAACACACACAGGGACACACAAACGGGTTGCACAGTATCCAGGACGCAGGTCTGAGAATGAAACACACACACACACATACACAAACACATAAACCGGTTGCGCACACACCAAGGCACAGGGCTCAGAACAGCTCAAACACACACACACAGACACACACAAACCTTTGCACAGTCGCCAGGCTTAGGACTGAGAACAGCACACACACACACACAAACCTGTTGAACTGTCGCCTGGGCACAGGGCAGTGAACAGAACAAACACACACACAAACACCCAAACCGGTTACACAGTTTCCAGGGCACAGGGCTGAGAATAGCACAAACACACACATACACATACACAAACTGGTTTCATAGTCGCCAGGGCACGGGGCTGAAAATGGCACACACACACACACAAATACACACAAACCTATTGCACAGTCACCAGGTCACAGGTCTTAGAACAGGACACATACACACAGATACACACACAATCAGGTTGCACAGTCGCCAGGGCAAAGGGATGAGAAAAGCACACACACACACACACACACACACAGAAACATTCACACAAACCGGTTGCACAGTTGCCAGGGGACAGGGTTAAGAACAGCTCTAACACACACACACACAGACACACACACACACACACATGCAAACTGATTGCACAGTCTCCAGGGTACAGCGCTGAGAACAGAACACACATACACACACACACACACACACACATAAACCGGTTTCACAGTCGCCAGAGCACAAGCCTGAGGACAACACAGACACACACACGCACAAACACAAATGAGTTGCATGATCACCAGCGCACAGGGCTGAGAACAGCACACACACACACACACACACACACAAAACCAGTTGCACAATTGCCAGGGCTCGGGTCTGAGAATAGCACACACACACACACATATATGCACACAAACACACAAAAAATGGCTGCACAGTCTCCAGGACACAGGGCTGAGAATTCACACACACACCCAAACAAACCTGTTGCACAGTTGCCAGGGCACAGCGC
>NC_082638.1:20225000-20230000 GCF_002263795.3 Bos taurus
CACACACACACACACACACACACACACACACACACACCAGTTACACTGTCACTAAGGCACAGGGCTAAAAACAGCACACACACACACACACACATATACACTCACATACATACACACACAAACCGCTTGCACTGTCGCCAAGGCACATGGCTGAGAATGGCACACACACACACGCACACACACACACAGAGCAGTTTCACAGTCGCCGGGGCACAGGGCTGAGAAGAACACATACATACACACATACACACACAAACTGCTTGCACAGTCGTCATGGCTCAAGGCTGTGAATGGCACACACAAACACTGACACACACACACACACACGAACAAACCATTGCCCAATCACCAGGGCACAGGGCTGAGAATTCAAACTTACACACACACACAAACCTGATGCACAGTCGCCAGGGCACAGGGCTGAGAACAGCACACACACACACACACACACACATACACAGAAAAACCCCTTGCACAGTCGCTAGGGCACAGGGCTGAGAACGGCGCACACACAAACACACACACAAATAAAGACACACAATCCGGTTTCACAGTCGCCAGAGCACAGGGCTGAGAACAGCACACATACACACACACAAACACAAACTGGTTGTGCAGTCATCAGTACACATTGCTGAGAACGGCACACACACACACACTAACACACATACACCTAAATCGGTTGCACATTCACCAGGGCACAGGACCGTGAACAGCAGACACAGAAACACACACACACACACAAACAGGTTGCAAAGTAGCTAGGGCACAGGGCTGAGAACAGAACACACACACACACAAACCAATTTCCCAGTCACCAGAGCACGGGGCAGAGAACAGCACACACACACACACATACACACTAAAGGGTTGCAAAGTTGCCAGGGCACAGGTCTGAGAATGGCACACACACACACACACACACACGAACGCACACATACAGGTTGCACAGTCTCCAGGACACAGGGCTGATAATTCACACACACACACACACACAAACACACAAAGCGGCTGTACAGTCGCCAAGACAAAGGACTCAAAACAGCTCTAACAAACACACACACACATATACATAAATCGGTGTCACAGTCACCAGAGCACAAGCCTGAGCACAGCACACACACACACACGCACACACACAAACTAGTTGCACAGTCTCCAGGGAACAGGGCTGATAACAGCACATGCACACACACACACATACACACACACATACACACCAACCGGTTGCACAGTCGCCAAGGGACAGGGCTGAGACCACAGACACAGACACACACACACACATAAACAAAAACCGGTTTCACAGTCGACAGGAAACAGGGCTCAGAACAAAACACACACACGCACACACACAAATTAATTGCACAGTCGCCAGGGCACAGGACTGAGAACAGCACACAAACACACACAGGGACACATAAACGGGTTGCACAGTATCAAGGACGCAGGTCTGAGAATGAAACACACACACACACACATACACAAACACATAAACCGGTTTCGCACACACCAAGGCACAGGGCTCAGAACAGCTCGAACACACACACACAGACACACACAAACCTTTGCACAGTCGCCAGGCATAGGACTGAGAACAGCACACACACACACACAAACCTGTTGAACTGTCGCCTGGGCACAGGGCAGTGAACAGAACAAACACACACACAAACACCCAAACCGGTTACACAGTTTCCAGGGCACAGGGCTGAGAATAGCACAAACACACACATACACATACACAAACTGGTTTCATAGTCGCCAGGGCACGGGGCTGAAAATGGCACACACACACACACAAATACACACAAACCTATTGCACAGTCACCAGGTCACAGGTCTTAGAACAGGACACATACACACAGATACACACACAATCAGGTTGCACAGTCGCCAGGGCAAAGGGATGAGAAAAGCACACACACACACACACACACAGAAACATTCACACAAACCGGTTGCACAGTTGCCAGGGGACAGGGTTAAGAACAGCTCTAACACACACAAACACAGACACACACACACACACACATGCAAACTGATTGCACAGTCTACAGGGTACAGCGCTGAGAACAGAACACACATACACACACACACACACACACATAAACCGGTTTCACAGTCGCCAGAGCACAAGCCTGAGGACAACACAGACACACACACGCACAAACACAAATGAGTTGCATGATCGCCAGCACACAGGGCTGAGAACAGCACACACACACACACACACACACACACACACAAAACCAGTTGCACAATTGCCAGGGCTCGGGTCTGAGAATAGCACACACACACACACATATATGCACACAAACACACAAAAAATGCCTGCACAGTCTCCAGGACACAGGGCTGAGAATTCACACACACACCCAAACAAACCTGTTGCACAGTTGCCAGGGCACAGCGCTGAGTATGGCACACACTCACACACACAGACAAACCGGTTGAACCGTTACCAGAGCACAGGGCTGAGAACAGCACACACATACTCACACACCGGTTGCACAGTCACCAGGCACAGGGCTAAGAACGGCACACAGTCACACACAAACACACACACAAACCGGTTGCACTGTCACCAGGGCACAGGGCAGAGAACAGCACACACACACAAAAACACAGAAAGACACACATACAAAAAAACGGTTTGCACAGTCGCCAGGGCACACGGCTGAGAACAGCACACACACACACACACACATATACACTAAAAGGTTGCAAAGTTGCCAGGGCACAGGTCTGAGAATGGCACACACACACACACACACACACATGCACACACACTTACAGGTTGCAGAGACTCCAGGACACAGTGCTGATAATTCACACACACACACACACACACACACACACACAAAGCGGCTGCACAGTCGCCAAGGCAAAGGGCTCAAAACAGTTCTAACACACACACACACACATATACATAAATCGATTTCACAATCACCAGAGCACAAGCCTGAGCACAGCACACACACACACGCACACACACAAACTAGTTTCACAGTCGCCAGGGAACAGGGCTGAAAAGAGCACACACACACGCTGACAAACTGGTTGCACAGTCGACAGAGCACAGGGCTGAGAATTCAAACTTACACACATACACACACACACAAACCTGTTGCACAGTTGCCAGGCCACAGGGTTGAGAACAGCACACACTCAGACACACAGACAAACGGGTTGCACAGTGGCCAGGGCACAGGGCTGAAATCAGCACACAAACACCGGTTACACTGTCACTAAGGCACAGGACTGAAAACAGCACCAACACACACACACATATACACTCACACACATACACACACAACCTCTTGCAAAGTCGTCAGTGCCCAGGGCTGAGAACGGAACACACACACACACACACACACACACACACACACACACACACACACATAAACCAGTTTCACAGTCGCCAGGGCACAGTGCTGAGAACAGCACATACACACACACACACATACGAACACAAACTGCTTGCATAATTGCCAGGGCAAAGGGCTGAGAATGGCACACAAAAACACACACACACACAAATGAACAAACCATTGCACAGTCGCCAGGGCACAGGGCTGAAAATGGCACACACACACACTCACAACCCGGTTGCACTGTCACCAGGCCACGGGTCTGAGAACAGCACACACACACACACACACACACACACACAAACCGCCTGCACAGTCACCACGGCACAGGGTTGAGAACGGCATACACACACTCACACACACACATAAACATACATATAAACTTCTTGCACAGTTGCCAGGGCACAGGGCTGAGAACAGCTGTAACACACACACACATACACACAAACCGGTTGCACAGTCGCCAGGGCACAGGGCTGAAAAGAGCACACACTTACACACACTCACACACACAAACGGTTACACAGTCGCCAGGACACAGAGATGAGAATCGCGTGCACACACACACACAAAAAAAAACCAGTTGCACAGTCGGAAGGGCACATGGCTGAAATCAGCACACACACAGACACACACACACACACCGGTTCCCCAGTTGACAGGACACAAGGCTCAGGATGGCACACACACCTACACACACATATACACAAACTGGTTGAACAATCGCCAGCGCAAAGTGTTGAGAACAGCACACACACACACACACACACACAGGCGTACAGATACTGGTTGCACAATCGCCAGGGCACAGGGCTGAGAACAGCACACACACACACACACGCACCACACACATACCTGTTGCACAGTTGCCAGGGCAGAGGGCTGAGAACGGCACACACACACACCAGTTACACTGTCACAAAGACACAGGGCTAAAAACAGCACAAACACACACACACATATACAGTCACATACATACACACACAAACCACTTGCACAGTCGCCCGGGCATATGGCTGAGAATGGCACACACACACACACACACACACACACACACACACACACACCAATTTCACAGTCGCCCGGGCACAGGGCTGAGAAGAACACATACATAGACAATATACACACAAACTGCTTGCACAGTAGTCAGGGCTCAGGGCTGTGAATGGCACACACAAACACTGACACACACAGACACACACGAACAAACCATTGCACAGTCACCACGCACAGGGCTGAGAATTCAAACTTACACACACACACCCAAACCTGATGCACAGTCGCCAGGGCACAGGGCTGCGAACAGCACACACACACACACATACATAGAAAATCCGCTTGCACATTCGCTAGGGCACAGGGCTGAGAACAGCACACACACGCACACACACACACACGCACGCACACATAAACCGGTTGCAGAATCGCCAGGGTACAGGGCTGAGAACTGAACACACACACAGACACAAACCGGTTTTACAGTCGCCAGAGCACAAGCCTGAGAAAAACACAGACACAAACACGCACACACACAAATTAGTTGCACAGTTGCCAGGGAACAGGGCGGAGTATGGCACACACACACACCCAACCACACACACGCAAACACACAAATGAACAAACCATTGC
>NC_082638.1:20232500-20235000 GCF_002263795.3 Bos taurus
AAGGCTGTGAATGGCACACACAAACACTGACACACACACACACACGAACAAACCATTGCCCAATCACCAGGGCACAGGGCTGAGAATTCAAACTTACACACACACACAAACCTGATGCACAGTCGCCAGGGCACAGGGCTGAGAACAGCACACACACACACACACACACATACACAGAAAAACCCCTTGCACAGTCGCTAGGGCACAGGGCTGAGAACGGTGCACACACAAACACACACACAAATAAAGACACACAATCCGGTTTCACAGTCGCCAGAGCACAGGGCTGAGAACAGCACACATACACACACACAAACACAAACTGGTTGTGCAGTCATCAGTACACATTGCTGAGAACGGCACACACACACACACTAACACACATACACCTAAATCGGTTGCACATTCACCAGGGCACAGGACCGTGAACAGCAGACACAGAAACACACACACACACAAACAGGTTGCACAGTAGCTAGGGCACAGGGCTGAGAACAGAACACACACACACACACAAACCAATTTCCCAGTCACCAGAGCACGGGGCAGAGAACAGCACACACACACACACACACATACACACTAAAGGGTTGCAAAGTTGCCAGGGCACAGGTCTGAGAATGGCACACACACACACACACACACACACACACACGAACGCACACATACAGGTTGCACAGTCTCCAGGACACAGGGCTGATAATTCACACACACACACACACACAAACACACAAAGCGGCTGTACAGTCGCCAAGACAAAGGACTCAAAACAGCTCTAACAAACACACACACACATATACATAAATCGGTGTCACAGTCACCAGAGCACAAGCCTGAGCACAGCACACACACACATACGCACACACAAAAACTAGTTGCACAGTCTCCAGGGAACAGGGCTGATAACAGCACATGCACACACACACACATACACACACACATACACACCAACCGGTTGCACAGTCGCCAAGGGACAGGGCTGAGACCACAGACACAGACACACACACACACATAAACAAAAACCGGTTTCACAGTCGACAGGAAACAGGGCTCAGAACAAAACACACACACGCACACACACAAATTAATTGCACAGTCGCCAGGGCACAGGACTGAGAACAGCACACAAACACATACAGGGACACACAAACGGGTTGCACAGTATCCAGGACGCAGGTCTGAGAATGAAACACACACACACACATACACAAACACATAAACCGGTTGTGCACACACCAAGGCACATTGCTCAGAACAGCTCGAACACACACACACAGACACACACAAACCTTTGCACAGTCGCCAGGCTTAGGACTGAGAACAGCACACACACACACACAAACCTGTTGAACTGTCGCCTGGGCACAGGGCAGTGAACAGAACAAACACACACACAAACACCCAAACCGGTTACACAGTTTCCAGGGCACAGGGCTGAGAATAGCACAAACACACACATACACATACACAAACTGGTTTCATAGTCGCCAGGGCACGGGGCTGAAAATGGCACACACAGACACACAAATACACACAAACCTATTGCACAGTCACCAGGTCACAGGTCTTAGAACAGGACACATACACACAGATACACACACAATCAGGTTGCACAGTCGCCAGGGCAAAGGGATGAGAAAAGCACACACACACACACACACACAGAAACATTCACACAAACCGGTTGCACAGTTGCCAGTGGACAGGGTTAAGAACAGCTCTAACACACACACACACAGACACACACACACACACACATGCAAACTGATTGCACAGTCTCCAGGGTACAGCGCTGAGAACAGAACACACATACACACACACACACACACACACATAAACCGGTTTCACAGTCGCCAGAGCACAAGCCTGAGGACAACACAGACACACACACGCACAAACACAAATGAGTTGCATGATCACCAGCGCACAGGGCTGAGAACAGCACACACACACAAACACACACACACAAAACCAGTTGCACAATAGCCAGGGCTCGGGTCTGAGAATAGCACACACACACACACATATATGCACACAAACACACAAAAAATGGCTGCACAGTCTCCAGGACACAGGGCTGAGAATTCACACATACACCCAAACAAACCTGTTGCACAGTTGCCAGGGCACAGCGCTGAGTATGGCACACACTCACACACACAGACAAACCGGTTGAACCGTTACCAGAGCACAGGGCTGAGAACAGCACACACATACACACACCGGTTGCACAGTCACCAGGCACAGGGCTAAGAACGGCACACAGTCACACACAAACACACACACAAACCGGTTGCACTGTCACCAGGGCACAGGGCAGAGAACAGCACACACACACAAAAACACAGAAAGACACACATACAAAAAAACGGGTTGCACAGTCGCCAGGGCACACGGCTTAGAACAGCACACACACACACACACATACACACTAAAGGGTTGCAAAGTTGCCAGGGCACAGGTCTGAGAATGGCACACACACACACACACACACACACAC
>NC_082638.1:20240000-20242500 GCF_002263795.3 Bos taurus
GGACAGGGTTAAGAACAGCTCTAACACACACACACACACAGACACACACACACACACACATGCAAACTGATTGCACAGTCTCCAGGGTACAGCGCTGAGAACAGAACACACATACACACACACACACACACATAAACCGGTTTCACAGTCGCCAGAGCACAAGCCTGAGGACAACACAGACACACACACGCACAAACACAAATGAGTTGCATGATCGCCAGCACACAGGGCTGAGAACAGCACACACACACACACCCACACACACACACAAAACCAGTTGCACAATTGCCAGGGCTCGGGTCTGAGAATAGCACACACACACACACATATATGCACACAAACACACAAAAAATGGCTGCACAGTCTCCAGGACACAGGGCTGAGAATTCACACACACACCCAAACAAACCTGTTGCACAGTTGCCAGGGCACAGCGCTGAGTATGGCACACACTCACACACACAGACAAACCGGTTGAACCGTTACCAGAGCACAGGGCTGAGAACAGCACACACATACTCACACACCGGTTGCACAGTCACCAGGCACAGGGCTAAGAACGGCACACAGTCACACACAAACACACACAAACCGGTTGCACTGTCACCAGGGCACAGGGCAGAGAACAGCACACACACACAAAAACACAGAAAGACACACATACAAAAAAACGGGTTGCACAGTCGCCAGGGCACACGGCTGAGAACAGCACACACACACACACACACATATACACTAAAGGGTTGCAAAGTTGCCAGGGCACAGGTCTGAGAATGGCACACACACACACACACACACACACACACACACACACATGCACACACACTTACAGGTTGCAGAGACTCCAGGACACAGTGCTGATAATTCACACACACACACACACACACACACACACACAAAGCGGCTGCACAGTCGCCAAGGCAAAGGGCTCAAAACAGTTCTAAAACACACACACACACACATATACATAAATCGATTTCACAGTCACCAGAGCACAAGCCTGAGCACAGCACACACACACACGCACACACACAAACTAGTTTCACAGTCGCCAGGGCACAGGGCTGAAAACAGCACACACACACGCTGACAAACTGGTTGCACAGTCGACAGAGCACAGGGCTGAGAATTCAAACTTACACACATACACACACACACAAACCTGTTGCACAGTTGCCAGGCCACAGGGTTGAGAACAGCACACACTCACACACACAGACAAACGGGTTGCACAGTGGCCAGGGCACAGGGCTGAAATCAGCACACAAACACCGGTTACACTGTCACTAAGGCACAGGACTGAAAACAGCACCAACACACACACACATATACACTCACACACATACACACACAACCTCTTGCAAAGTCGTCAGTGCCCAGGGCTGAGAACGGAACACACACACACACACACACACACACACACACACACATAAACCAGTTTCACAGTCGCCAGGGCACAGTGCTGAGAACAGCACATACACACACACACACATACGAACACAAACTGCTTGCATAATTGCCAGGGCAAAGGGCTGAGAATGGCACACAAAAACACACACACACACAAATGAACAAACCATTGCACAGTCGCCAGGGCACAGGGCTGAAAATGGCACACACACACACTCACAACCCGGTTGCACTGTCACCAGGCCACGGGTCTGAGAACAGCACACACACACACACACACACACACACACACACACAAACCGCCTGCACAGTCACCACGGCACAGGGTTGAGAACGGCATACACACACTCACACACACACATAAACATACATATAAACTTCTTGCACAGTTGCCAGGGCACAGGGCTGAGAACAGCTGTAACACACACACACACACACACACACACAAACTGGTTGTACAGTCGCCAGGGTACACGGCTGAGAACAGCACACAGACACACACAAAAACACACATGAACAAACCGGTTGCACAGTCGCCAGGGCACAGGGCTGAAAAGAGCACACACTTACACACACTCACACACACAAACGGTTACACAGTCGCCAGGACACAGAGATGAGAATCGCGTGCACACACACACACACACAAACAAACCAGTTGCACAGTCGGAAGGGCACATGGCTGAAATCAGCACACACACAGACACACACACACACCGGTTCCCCAGTTGACAGGACACAAGGCTCAGGATGGCACACACACCTACACACACATATACACAAACTGGTTGAACAATCACCAGGGCAAAGTGTTGAGAACAGCACACACACACACACACACACACACACACACACAGGCGTACAGATACTGGTTGCACAATCGCCAGGGCACAGGGCTGAGAACAGCACACACACACACACGCACCACACACATACCTGTTGCACAGTTGCCAGGGCACAGGGCTGAGAACGGCACACACACACACCAGTTACACTGTCACTAAGACACAGGGCTAAAAACAGCACAAACACACACACACATATACAGTCACATACATACACACACAAACCACTTGCACAGTCGCCCGGG
>NC_082638.1:20250000-20255000 GCF_002263795.3 Bos taurus
GGGCTGAGAACTGAACACACACACAGACACAAACCGGTTTTACAGTCGCCAGAGCACAAGCCTGAGAAAAACACAGACACAAACACGCACACACACAAATTAGTTGCACAGTTGCCAGGGAACAGGGCGGAGTATGGCACACACACACACCCAACCACACACACGCAAACACACAAATGAACAAACCATTGCACAGTCGCCAGGGCACAGGGCTGAAAATGGCACACACACACACTCACAACCCGGTTGCACTGTCACCAGGCCACGGGTCTGAGAACAGCACACACACACACACACACACACACACACACACACACACACACAAAAACCGCTTGCACAGTCACCACGGCACAGGGTTGAGAACGGCATACACACACTCACACACACACATAAACATACACATAAACTTGTTGCACAGTAGCCAGGGCACAGGGCTCAGAACAGCTGTAACACACACACACACACACACAAACTGGTTGTACAGTCGCCAGGGTACACGGCTGAGAACAGCACACAGACACACACAAAAACACACATGAACAAACCAGTTACACAGTCGCCAGGGAACAGGGCTTAGAACAGCACACACACACACACACACACACACACACACATACCGTTTGCACAGTCGCCAGGGTGCAGGGCTTAGAACTGCACGTACACACACGCACATACACACACAAACCGCTTACACAATCACCAGGGATAAGTCTAAGAATGGCACACACACACACACGAATACCCGCTTTCACAGTCGCTAGCACAGGGCTGAGAATGGCACACACAAAAACACACACACACATACAAACCAGTTTCACAGTTGCCAGGGCACAGGGCTGAGAACAGCACATACACACACACACACACACACACACACACAGAAACATACGCAAACAATCTGCTTGCACAGTCGGCAGGGAACAGGGCTGTGAATTGCACACACAAATACACACACACACACACACACACGACAAATCATTGCACAGTCGCCAGGGCACAGGGCTGAGAATGGCACACACACACACAGACACACACACACACCAACCGGTTGCACAGTCTCTAGGAAACAGGGCTGAAAAGAGCACACACTTACACACACTCACACACACAAACGGTTACACAGTCGCCAGGACACAGAGATGAGAATCGCGTGCACACACACACAAACCAGTTGCACATTCGGAAGGGCACATGGCTGAAATCAGCACACACACAGACACACACACACACACCGGTTCCCCAGTTGCCAGGGCACAAGGCTCAGGATGGCACACACATCTACACACACATATACACAAACTGGTTGAACAATCGCCAGGGCAATGGGTTGAGAACAGCACACACACACACACACACACACACACACACAGGCATACAGATACTGGTTGCACAATCGCCAGGGCACAGGGCTGAGAACAGCAACACACACACACACACATGAACACAAACCAGTATCAGAGTCGCCAGGGCACAGTGCTGATAACAGCACACACACTCAAGCCGGTTTCACAGTTCCCAGACCACAGGGCTGAGATCAGCACTCCCCCCCACACACAAACACACAAACCTGTACACATTCGCCAGCGTACAGGGCTGAGAACAGCACATACACACACATACACACACACACAAAAGCCGGTTGTACAGTCGCCAGGGCACAGGGCTGAGCATGGCACACACACAGACCAACACACACACAAAGAAACCAGTTTCAGAGTTGCCAGGGCAGAGGGCTGGGAACAGCACACACACACACACATACACACACACACACACATACACACACACACACACACACCGGTTGCACAGTCGCCTGGGCACAGAGCTGAAAATGGCACACACACACACACAGACACACACACACACACACACACACACACCAGTTACACTGTCACTAAGGCACAGGGCTAAAAACAGCACACACACACACACACACATATACACTCACATACATACACACACAAACCGCTTGCACTGTCGCCAAGGCACATGGCTGAGAATGGCACACACACACACACACACACACACACACACCAGTTACACTGTCACTAAGGCACAGGGCTAAAAAAGCACACACACACACACACACACATACACACTCACATACATACACACACAAACCGCTTGCACTGTCGCCAAGGCACATGGCTGAGAATGGCACACACACACACACACACACACGCACACACACACACAGAGCAGTTTCACAGTCGCCGGGGCACAGGGCTGAGAAGAACACATACATACACACATACACACACAAACTGCTTGCACAGTCGTCATGGCTCAAGGCTGTGAATGGCACACACAAACACTGACACACACACACACACGAACAAACCATTGCCCAATCACCAGGGCACAGGGCTGAGAATTCAAACTTACACACACACACAAACCTGATGCACAGTCGCCAGGGCACAGGGCTGAGAACAGCACACACACACACACACACACATACACAGAAAAACCCCTTGCACAGTCGCTAGGGCACAGGGCTGAGAACGGCGCACACACAAACACACACACAAATAAAGACACACAATCCGGTTTCACAGTCGCCAGAGCACAGGGCTTAGAACAGCACACATACACACACACAAACACAAACTGGTTGTGCAGTCATCAGTACACATTGCTGAGAACGGCACACACACACACACTAACACACATACACCTAAATCGGTTGCACATTCACCAGGGCACAGGACCGTGAACAGCAGACACAGAAACACACACACACACAAACAGGTTGCAAAGTAGCTAGGGCACAGGGCTGAGAACAGAACACACACACACACAAACCAATTTCCCAGTCACCAGAGCACGGGGCAGAGAACAGCACACACACACACACATACACACTAAAGGGTTGCAAAGTTGCCAGGGCACAGGTCTGAGAATGGCACACACACACACACACACACACGAACGCACACATACAGGTTGCACAGTCTCCAGGACACAGGGCTGATAATTCACACACACACACACACACAAACACACAAAGCGGCTGTACAGTCGCCAAGACAAAGGACTCAAAACAGCTCTAACAAACACACACACACATATACATAAATCGGTGTCACAGTCACCAGAGCACAAGCCTGAGCACAGCACACACACACACACGCACACACACAAACTAGTTGCACAGTCTCCAGGGAACAGGGCTGATAACAGCACATGCACACACACACACATACACACACACATACACACCAACCGGTTGCACAGTCGCCAAGGGACAGGGCTGAGACCACAGACACAGACACACACACACACATAAACAAAAACCGGTTTCACAGTCGACAGGAAACAGGGCTCAGAACAAAACACACACACGCACACACACAAATTAATTGCACAGTCGCCAGGGCACAGGACTGAGAACAGCACACAAACACACACAGGGACACATAAACGGGTTGCACAGTATCCAGGACGCAGGTCTGAGAATGAAACACACACACACACATACACAAACACATAAACCGGTTGCGCACGCACCAAGGCACAGGGCTCAGAACAGCTCGAACACACACACACAGACACACACAAACCTTTGCACAGTCGCCAGGCATAGGACTGAGAACAGCACACACACACACACAAACCTGTTGAACTGTCGCCTGGGCACAGGGCAGTGAACAGAACAAACACACACACAAACACCCAAACCGGTTACACAGTTTCCAGGGCACAGGGCTGAGAATAGCACAAACACACACATACACATACACAAACTGGTTTCATAGTCGCCAGGGCACGGGGCTGAAAATGGCACACACACACACACAAATACACACAAACCTATTGCACAGTCACCAGGTCACAGGTCTTAGAACAGGACACATACACACAGATACACACACAATCAGGTTGCACAGTCGCCAGGGCAAAGGGATGAGAAAAGCACACACACACACACACACACAGAAACATTCACACAAACCGGTTGCACAGTTGCCAGGGGACAGGGTTAAGAACAGCTCTAACACACACACACACAGACACACACACACACACACACATGCAAACTGATTGCACAGTCTCCAGGGTACAGCGCTGAGAACAGAACACACATACACACACACACACACACACACATAAACCGGTTTCACAGTCGCCAGAGCACAAGCCTGAGGACAACACAGACACTCACACGCACAAACACAAATGAGTTGCATGATCGCCAGCACACAGGGCTGAGAACAGCACACACACACACACACACACACACACACACAACCAGTTGCACAATTGCCAGGGCTCGGGTCTGAGAATAGCACACACACACACACATATATGCACACAAACACACAAAAAATGGCTGCACAGTCTCCAGGACACAGGGCTGAGAATTCACACACACACCCAAACAAACCTGTTGCACAGTTGCCAGGGCACAGCGCTGAGTATGGCACACACTCACACACACAGACAAACCGGTTGAACCGTTACCAGAGCACAGGGCTGAGAACAGCACACACATACTCACACACCGGTTGCACAGTCACCAGGCACAGGGCTAAGAACGGCACACAGTCACACACAAACACACACACAAACCGGTTGCACTGTCACCAGGGCACAGGGCAGAGAACAGCACACACACACAAAAACACAGAAAGACACACATACAAAAAAACGGGTTGCACAGTCGCCAGGGCACACGGCTGAGAACAGCACACACACACACACACACATATACACTAAAGGGTTGCAAAGTTGCCAGGGCACAGGTCTGAGAATGGCACACACACACACACACACACACACACACACATGCACACACACTTACAGGTTGCAGAGACTCCAGGACACAGTGCTGATAATTCACACACACACACACACACACACACACACACAAAGCGGCTGCACAGTCGCCAAGGCAAAGGGCTCAAAACAGTTCTAACACACACACACACACACATATACATAAATCGATTTCACAGTCACCAGAGCACAAGCCTGAGCACAGCACACACACACACGCA
>NC_082638.1:20260000-20262500 GCF_002263795.3 Bos taurus
TCACCAGGGCACAGGACCGTGAACAGCAGACACAGAAACACACACACACACAAACAGGTTGCAAAGTAGCTAGGGCACAGGGCTGAGAACAGAACACACACACACACAAACCAATTTCCCAGTCACCAGAGCACGGGGCAGAGAACAGCACACACACACACACATACACACTAAAGGGTTGCAAAGTTGCCAGGGCACAGGTCTGAGAATGGCACACACACACACACACACACACGAACGCACACATACAGGTTGCACAGTCTCCAGGACACAAGGCTGATAATTCACACACACACACACACACAAACACACAAAGCGGCTGTACAGTCGCCAAGACAAAGGACTCAAAACAGCTCTAACAAACACACACACACATATACATAAATCGGTGTCACAGTCACCAGAGCACAAGCCTGAGCACAGCACACACACACACACGCACACACACAAACTAGTTGCACAGTCTCCAGGGAACAGGGCTGATAGCAGCACATGCACACACACACACATACACACACACATACACACCAACCGGTTGCACAGTCGCCAAGGGACAGGGCTGAGACCACAGACACAGACACACACACACACATAAACAAAAACCGGTTTCACAGTCGACAGGAAACAGGGCTCAGAACAAAACACACACACGCACACACACAAATTAATTGCACAGTCGCCAGGGCACAGGACTGAGAACAGCACACAAACACACACAGGGACACATAAACGGGTTGCACAGTATCCAGGACGCAGGTCTGAGAATGAAACACACACACACACATACACAAACACATAAACCGGTTGCGCACGCACCAAGGCACAGGGCTCAGAACAGCTCGAACACACACACACAGACACACACAAACCTTTGCACAGTCGCCAGGCATAGGACTGAGAACAGCACACACACACACACAAACCTGTTGAACTGTCGCCTGGGCACAGGGCAGTGAACAGAACAAACACACACACAAACACCCAAACCGGTTACACAGTTTCCAGGGCACAGGGCTGAGAATAGCACAAACACACACATACACATACACAAACTGGTTTCATAGTCGCCAGGGCACGGGGCTGAAAATGGCACACACACACACACAAATACACACAAACCTATTGCACAGTCACCAGGTCACAGGTCTTAGAACAGGACACATACACACAGATACACACACAATCAGGTTGCACAGTCGCCAGGGCAAAGGGATGAGAAAAGTACACACACACACACACACACACAGAAACATTCACACAAACCGGTTGCACAGTTGCCAGGGGACAGGGTTAAGAACAGCTCTAACACACACACACACAGACACACACACACACACACACATGCAAACTGATTGCACAGTCTCCAGGGTACAGCGCTGAGAACAGAACACACATACACACACACACACACACACACATAAACCGGTTTCACAGTCGCCAGAGCACAAGCCTGAGGACAACACAGACACACACACGCACAAACACAAATGAGTTGCATGATCGCCAGCACACAGGGCTGAGAACAGCACACACACACACACACACACACACACACACAACCAGTTGCACAATTGCCAGGGCTCGGGTCTGAGAATAGCACACACACACACACATATATGCACACAAACCCACACAAAAAATGGCTGCACAGTCTCCAGGACACAGGGCTGAGAATTCACACACACACCCAAACAAACCTGTTGCACAGTTGCCAGGGCACAGCGCTGAGTATGGCACACACTCACACACACAGACAAACCGGTTGAACCGTTACCAGAGCACAGGGCTGAGAACAGCACACACATACTCACACACCGGTTGCACAGTCACCAGGCACAGGGCTAAGAACGGCACACAGTCACACACAAACACACACACAAACCGGTTGCACTGTCACCAGGGCACAGGGCAGAGAACAGCACACACACACAAAAACACAGAAAGACACACATACAAAAAAACGGGTTGCACAGTCGCCAGGGCACACGGCTGAGAACAGCACACACACACACACACACATATACACTAAAGGGTTGCAAAGTTGCCAGGGCACAGGTCTGAGAATGGCACACACACACACACACACACACACACACATGCACACACACTTACAGGTTGCAGAGACTCCAGGACACAGTGCTGATAATTCACACACACACACACACACACACACACACACAAAGCGGCTGCACAGTCGCCAAGGCAAAGGGCTCAAAACAGTTCTAACACACACACACACACACATATACATAAATCGATTTCACAGTCACCAGAGCACAAGCCTGAGCACAGCACACACACACACGCACACACACAAACTAGTTTCACAGTCGCCAGGGCACAGGGCTGAAAACAGCACACACACACGCTGACAAACTGGTTGCACAGTCGCCAGAGCACAGGGCTGAGAATTCAAACTTACACACATACACACACACACAAACCTGTTGCACAGTTGCCAGGCCACAGGGTTGAGAACAGCACACACTCAGACACACAG
>NC_082638.1:20267500-20272500 GCF_002263795.3 Bos taurus
ACACACACACATACACACCAACCGGTTGCACAGTCGCCAAGGGACAGGGCTGAGACCACAGACACAGACACACACACACACATAAACAAAAACCGGTTTCACAGTCGACAGGAAACAGGGCTCAGAACAAAACACACACACGCACACACACAAATTAATTGCACAGTCGCCAGGGCACAGGACTGAGAACAGCACACAAACACACACAGGGACACATAAACGGGTTGCACAGTATCCAGGACGCAGGTCTGAGAATGAAACACACACACACACATACACAAACACATAAACCGGTTGCACACACACCAAGGCACAGGGCTCAGAACAGCTCGAACACACACACACAGACACACACAAACCTTTGCACAGTCGCCAGGCATAGGACTGAGAACAGCACACACACACACACAAACCTGTTGAACTGTCGCCTGGGCACAGGGCAGTGAACAGAACAAACACACACACAAACACCCAAACCGGTTACACAGTTTCCGGGGCACAGGGCTGAGAATAGCACAAACACACACATACACATACACAAACTGGTTTCATAGTCGCCAGGGCACGGGGCTGAAAATGGCACACACACACACACAAATACACACAAACCTATTGCACAGTCACCAGGTCACAGGTCTTAGAACAGGACACATACACACAGATACACACACAATCAGGTTGCACAGTCGCCAGGGCAAAGGGATGAGAAAAGCACACACACACACACACACACAGAAACATTCACACAAACCGGTTGCACAGTTGCCAGGGGACAGGGTTAAGAACAGCTCTAACACACACACACACAGACACACACACACACACACATGCAAACTGATTGCACAGTCTCCAGGGTACAGCGCTGAGAACAGAACACACATACACACACACACACACACACATAAACCGGTTTCACAGTCGCCAGAGCACAAGCCTGAGGACAACACAGACACACACACGCACAAACACAAATGAGTTGCATGATCGCCAGCGCACAGGGCTTAGAACAGCACACACACACACACACACACACAAAACCAGTTGCACAATTGCCAGGGCTCGGGTCTGAGAATAGCACACACACACATACATATATGTACACAAACACACAAAAAATGGCTGCACAATCTCCAGGACACAGGGCTGAGAATTCACACACACACCCAAACAAACCTGTTGCACAGTTGCCAGGGCACAGCGCTGAGTATGGCACACACTCACACACACAGACAAACCGGTTGAACCGTTACCAGAGCACAGGGCTGAGAACAGCACACACATACTCACACACCGGTTGCACAGTCACCAGGCACAGGGCTAAGAACGGCACACAGTCACACACAAACACACACACAAACCGGTTGCACTGTCACCAGGGCACAGGGCAGAGAACAGCACACACACACAAAAACACAGAAAGACACACATACAAAAAAACGGTTTGCACAGTCGCCAGGGCACACGGCTGAGAACAGCACACACACACACACACACATATACACTAAAGGGTTGCAAAGTTGCCAGGGCACAGGTCTGAGAATGGCACACACACACACACACACACACACACACACACATGCACACACACTTACAGGTTGCAGAGACTCCAGGACACAGTGCTGATAATTCACACACACACACACACACACACACACACACAAAGCGGCTGCACAGTCGCCAAGGCAAAGGGCTCAAAACAGTTCTAACACACACACACACACACATATACATAAATCGGTGTCACAGTCACCAGAGCACAAGCCTGAGCACAGCACACACACACACACGCACACACACAAACTAGTTGCACAGTCTCCAGGGAACAGGGCTGATAACAGCACATGCACACACACACACATACACACACACATACACACCAACCGGTTGCACAGTCGCCAAGGGACAGGGCTGAGACCACAGACACAGACACACACACACACATAAACAAAAACCGGTTTCACAGTCGACAGGAAACAGGGCTCAGAACAAAACACACACACGCACACACACAAATTAATTGCACAGTCGCCAGGGCACAGGACTGAGAACAGCACACAAACACACACAGGGACACATAAACGGGTTGCACAGTATCCAGGACGCAGGTCTGAGAATGAAACACACACACACACATACACAAACACATAAACCGGTTGCGCACACACCAAGGCACAGGGCTCAGAACAGCTCGAACACACACACACAGACACACACAAACCTTTGCACAGTCGCCAGGCATAGGACTGAGAACAGCACACACACACACACAAACCTGTTGAACTGTCGCCTGGGCACAGGGCAGTGAACAGAACAAACACACACACAAACACCCAAACCGGTTACACAGTTTCCAGGGCACAGGGCTGAGAATAGCACAAACACACACATACACATACACAAACTGGTTTCATAGTCGCCAGGGCACGGGGCTGAAAATGGCACACACACACACACAAATACACACAAACCTATTGCACAGTCACCAGGTCACAGGTCTTAGAACAGGACACATACACACAGATACACACACAATCAGGTTGCACAGTCGCCAGGGCAAAGGGATGAGAAAAGCACACACACACACACACACACAGAAACATTCACACAAACCGGTTGCACAGTTGCCAGGGGACAGGGTTAAGAACAGCTCTAACACACACACACACAGACACACACACACACACACACATGCAAACTGATTGCACAGTCTCCAGGGTACAGCGCTGAGAACAGAACACACATACACACACACACACACACACATAAACCGGTTTCACAGTCGCCAGAGCACAAGCCTGAGGACAACACAGACACACACACGCACAAACACAAATGAGTTGCATGATCGCCAGCGCACAGGGCTTAGAACAGCACACACACACACACACACACACAAAACCAGTTGCACAATTGCCAGGGCTCGGGTCTGAGAATAGCACACACACACACACATATATGTACACAAACACACAAAAAATGGCTGCACAATCTCCAGGACACAGGGCTGAGAATTCACACACACACCCAAACAAACCTGTTGCACAGTTGCCAGGGCACAGCGCTGAGTATGGCACACACTCACACACACAGACAAACCGGTTGAACCGTTACCAGAGCACAGGGCTGAGAACAGCACACACATACTCACACACCGGTTGCACAGTCACCAGGCACAGGGCTAAGAACGGCACACAGTCACACACAAACACACACACAAACCGGTTGCACTGTCACCAGGGCACAGGGCAGAGAACAGCACACACACACAAAAACACAGAAAGACACACATACAAAAAAACGGTTTGCACAGTCGCCAGGGCACACGGCTGAGAACAGCACACACACACACACACACATATACACTAAAGGGTTGCAAAGTTGCCAGGGCACAGGTCTGAGAATGGCACACACACACACACACACACACACACACACATGCACACACACTTACAGGTTGCAGAGACTCCAGGACACAGTGCTGATAATTCACACACACACACACACACACACACACACACAAAGCGGCTGCACAGTCGCCAAGGCAAAGGGCTCAAAACAGTTCTAACACACACACACACACACATATACATAAATCGGTGTCACAGTCACCAGAGCACAAGCCTGAGCACAGCACACACACACACACGCACACACACAAACTAGTTGCACAGTCTCCAGGGAACAGGGCTGATAACAGCACATGCACACACACACACATACACACACACATACACACCAACCGGTTGCACAGTCGCCAAGGGACAGGGCTGAGACCACAGACACAGACACACACACACACATAAACAAAAACCGGTTTCACAGTCGACAGGAAACAGGGCTCAGAACAAAACACACACACGCACACACACAAATTAATTGCACAGTCGCCAGGGCACAGGACTGAGAACAGCACACAAACACACACAGGGACACATATACGGGTTGCACAGTATCCAGGACGCAGGTCTGAGAATGAAACACACACACACACATACACAAACACATAAACCGGTTGCGCACACACCAAGGCACAGGGCTCAGAACAGCTCGAACACACACACACAGACACACACAAACCTTTGCACAGTCGCCAGGCATAGGACTGAGAACAGCACACACACACACACAAACCTGTTGAACTGTCGCCTGGGCACAGGGCAGTGAACAGAACAAACACACACACAAACACCCAAACCGGTTACACAGTTTCCAGGGCACAGGGCTGAGAATAGCACAAACACACACATACACATACACAAACTGGTTTCATAGTCGCCAGGGCACGGGGCTGAAAATGGCACACACACACACACAAATACACACAAACCTATTGCACAGTCACCAGGTCACAGGTCTTAGAACAGGACACATACACACAGATACACACACAATCAGGTTGCACAGTCGCCAGGGCAAAGGGATGAGAAAAGCACACACACACACACACACACAGAAACATTCACACAAACCGGTTGCACAGTTGCCAGGGGACAGGGTTAAGAACAGCTCTAACACACACACACACAGACACACACACACACACACACATGCAAACTGATTGCACAGTCTCCAGGGTACAGCGCTGAGAACAGAACACACATACACACACACACACACACACACACACATAAACCGGTTTCACAGTCGCCAGAGCACAAGCCTGAGGACAACACAGACACACACACGCACAAACACAAATGAGTTGCATGATCGCCAGCGCACAGGGCTGAGAACAGCACACACACACACACACACACACAAAACCAGTTGCACAATTGCCAGGGCTCGGGTCTGAGAATAGCACACACACACACACATATATGTACACAAACACACAAAAAATGGCTGCACAATCTCCAGGACACAGGGCTGAGAATTCACACACACACCCAAACAAACCTGTTGCACAGTTGCCAGGGCACAGCGCTGAGTATGGCACACACTCACACACACAGACAAACCGGTTGAACCGTTACCAGAGCACAGGGCTGAGAACAGCA
>NC_082638.1:20277500-20280000 GCF_002263795.3 Bos taurus
CACACACACACGCACACACACACACAGAGCAGTTTCACAGTCGCCGGGGCACAGGGCTGAGAAGAACACATACATACACACATACACACACAAACTGCTTGCACAGTCGTCATGGCTCAGGGCTGTGAATGGCACACACAAACACTGACACACACACACACACGAACAAACCATTGCCCAATCACCAGGGCACAGGGCTGAGAATTCAAACTTACACACACACACAAACCTGATGCACAGTCGCCAGGGCACAGGGCTGAGAACAGCACACACACACACACACACATACACAGAAAAACCCCTTGCACAGTCGCTAGGGCACAGGGCTGAGAACGGCGCACACACAAACACACACACAAATAAAGACACACAATCCGGTTTCACAGTCGCCAGAGCACAGGGCTGAGAACAGCACACATACACACACACAAACACAAACTGGTTGTGCAGTCATCAGTACACATTGCTGAGAACGGCACACACACACACACTAACACACATACACCTAAATCGGTTGCACATTCACCAGGGCACAGGACCGTGAACAGCAGACACAGAAACACACACACACACAAACAGGTTGCAAAGTAGCTAGGGCACAGGGCTGAGAACAGAACACACACACACACAAACCAATTTCCCAGTCACCAGAGCACGGGGCAGAGAACAGCACACACACACACACATACACACTAAAGGGTTGCAAAGTTGCCAGGGCACAGGTCTGAGAATGGCACACACACACACACACACACACGAACGCACACATACAGGTTGCACAGTCTCCAGGACACAAGGCTGATAATTCACACACACACACACACACAAACACACAAAGCGGCTGTACAGTCGCCAAGACAAAGGACTCAAAACAGCTCTAACAAACACACACACACATATACATAAATCGGTGTCACAGTCACCAGAGCACAAGCCTGAGCACAGCACACACACACACACGCACACACACAAACTAGTTGCACAGTCTCCAGGGAACAGGGCTGATAGCAGCACATGCACACACACACACATACACACACACATACACACCAACCGGTTGCACAGTCGCCAAGGGACAGGGCTGAGACCACAGACACAGACACACACACACACATAAACAAAAACCGGTTTCACAGTCGACAGGAAACAGGGCTCAGAACAAAACACACACACGCACACACACAAATTAATTGCACAGTCGCCAGGGCACAGGACTGAGAACAGCACACAAACACACACAGGGACACATAAACGGGTTGCACAGTATCCAGGACGCAGGTCTGAGAATGAAACACACACACACACATACACAAACACATAAACCGGTTGCGCACGCACCAAGGCACAGGGCTCAGAACAGCTCGAACACACACACACAGACACACACAAACCTTTGCACAGTCGCCAGGCATAGGACTGAGAACAGCACACACACACACACAAACCTGTTGAACTGTCGCCTGGGCACAGGGCAGTGAACAGAACAAACACACACACAAACACCCAAACCGGTTACACAGTTTCCAGGGCACAGGGCTGAGAATAGCACAAACACACACATACACATACACAAACTGGTTTCATAGTCGCCAGGGCACGGGGCTGAAAATGGCACACACACACACACAAATACACACAAACCTATTGCACAGTCACCAGGTCACAGGTCTTAGAACAGGACACATACACACAGATACACACACAATCAGGTTGCACAGTCGCCAGGGCAAAGGGATGAGAAAAGCACACACACACACACACACACACAGAAACATTCACACAAACCGGTTGCACAGTTGCCAGGGGACAGGGTTAAGAACAGCTCTAACACACACACACACAGACACACACACACACACACACATGCAAACTGATTGCACAGTCTCCAGGGTACAGCGCTGAGAACAGAACACACATACACACACACACACACACACACATAAACCGGTTTCACAGTCGCCAGAGCACAAGCCTGAGGACAACACAGACACACACACGCACAAACACAAATGAGTTGCATGATCGCCAGCACACAGGGCTGAGAACAGCACACACACACACACACACACACACACACAACCAGTTGCACAATTGCCAGGGCTCGGGTCTGAGAATAGCACACACACACACACATATATGCACACAAACACACAAAAAATGGCTGCACAGTCTCCAGGACACAGGGCTGAGAATTCACACACACACCCAAACAAACCTGTTGCACAGTTGCCAGGGCACAGCGCTGAGTATGGCACACACTCACACACACAGACAAACCGGTTGAACCGTTACCAGAGCACAGGGCTGAGAACAGCACACACATACTCACACACCGGTTGCACAGTCACCAGGCACAGGGCTAAGAACGGCACACAGTCACACACAAACACACACACAAACCGGTTGCACTGTCACCAGGGCACAGGGCAGAGAACAGCACACACACACAAAAACACAGAAAGACACACATACAAAAAAACGGGTTGCACAGTCGCCAGGG
>NC_082638.1:20285000-20310000 GCF_002263795.3 Bos taurus
ACAGGGCTGAGAACAGAACACACACACACACACAAACCAATTTCCCAGTCACCAGAGCACGGGGCAGAGAACAGCACACACACACACACACACACATACACACTAAAGGGTTGCAAAGTTGCCAGGGCACAGGTCTGAGAATGGCACACACACACACACACACACACGAACGCACACATACAGGTTGCACAGTCTCCAGGACACAGGGCTGATAATTCACACACACACACACACACAAACACACAAAGCGGCTGTACAGTCGCCAAGACAAAGGACTCAAAACAGCTCTAACAAACACACACACACATATACATAAATCGGTGTCACAGTCACCAGAGCACAAGCCTGAGCACAGCACACACACACACACGCACACACACAATCTAGTTGCACAGTCTCCAGGGAACAGGGCTGATAACAGCACATGCACACACACACACATACACACACACATACACACCAACCGGTTGCACAGTCGCCAAGGGACAGGGCTGAGACCACAGACACAGACACACACACACACATAAACAAAAACCGGTTTCACAGTCGACAGGAAACAGGGCTCAGAACAAAACACACACACGCACACACACAAATTAATTGCACAGTCGCCAGGGCACAGGACTGAGAACAGCACACAAACACACACAGGGACACATAAACGGGTTGCACAGTATCCAGGACGCAGGTCTGAGAATGAAACACACACACACACATACACAAACACATAAACCGGTTGCGCACACACCAAGGCACAGGGCTCAGAACAGCTCGAACACACACACACAGACACACACAAACCTTTGCACAGTCGCCAGGCATAGGACTGAGAACAGCACACACACACACACAAACCTGTTGAACTGTCGCCTGGGCACAGGGCAGTGAACAGAACAAACACACACACAAACACCCAAACCGGTTACACAGTTTCCAGGGCACAGGGCTGAGAATAGCACAAACACACACATACACATACACAAACTGGTTTCATAGTCGCCAGGGCACGGGGCTGAAAATGGCACACACACACACACAAATACACACAAACCTATTGCACAGTCACCAGGTCACAGGTCTTAGAACAGGACACATACACACAGATACACACACAATCAGGTTGCACAGTCGCCAGGGCAAAGGGATGAGAAAAGCACACACACACACACACACACAGAAACATTCACACAAACCGGTTGCACAGTTGCCAGGGGACAGGGTTAAGAACAGCTCTAACACACACACACACAGACACACACACACACACACATGCAAACTGATTGCACAGTCTCCAGGGTACAGCGCTGAGAACAGAACACACATACACACACACACACACACACATAAACCGGTTTCACAGTCGCCAGAGCACAAGCCTGAGGACAACACAGACACACACACGCACAAACACAAATGAGTTGCATGATCGCCAGCGCACAGGGCTGAGAACAGCACACACACACACACACACACACAAAACCAGTTGCACAATTGCCAGGGCTCGGGTCTGAGAATAGCACACACACACACACATATATGTACACAAACACACAAAAAATGGCTGCACAGTCTCCAGGACACAGGGCTGAGAATTCACACACACACCCAAACAAACCTGTTGCACAGTTGCCAGGGCACAGCGCTGAGTATGGCACACACTCACACACACAGACAAACCGGTTGAACCGTTACCAGAGCACAGGGCTGAGAACAGCACACACATACTCACACACCGGTTGCACAGTCACCAGGCACAGGGCTAAGAACGGCACACAGTCACACACAAACACACACACAAACCGGTTGCACTGTCACCAGGGCACAGGGCAGAGAACAGCACACACACACAAAAACACAGAAAGACACACATACAAAAAAACGGTTTGCACAGTCGCCAGGGCACACGGCTGAGAACAGCACACACACACACACACACATATACACTAAAGGGTTGCAAAGTTGCCAGGGCACAGGTCTGAGAATGGCACACACACACACACACACACACACACATGCACACACACTTACAGGTTGCAGAGACTCCAGGACACAGTGCTGATAATTCACACACACACACACACACACACACACACACACAAAGCGGCTGCACAGTCGCCAAGGCAAAGGGCTCAAAACAGTTCTAACACACACACACACACACATATACATAAATCGGTGTCACAGTCACCAGAGCACAAGCCTGAGCACAGCACACACACACACACGCACACACACAAACTAGTTGCACAGTCTCCAGGGAACAGGGCTGATAACAGCACATGCACACACACACACATACACACACACATACACACCAACCGGTTGCACAGTCGCCAAGGGACAGGGCTGAGACCACAGACACAGACACACACACACACATAAACAAAAACCGGTTTCACAGTCGACAGGAAACAGGGCTCAGAACAAAACACACACACGCACACACACAAATTAATTGCACAGTCGCCAGGGCACAGGACTGAGAACAGCACACAAACACACACAGGGACACATAAACGGGTTGCACAGTATCCAGGACGCAGGTCTGAGAATGAAACACACACACACACATACACAAACACATAAACCGGTTGCGCACACACCAAGGCACAGGGCTCAGAACAGCTCGAACACACACACACAGACACACACAAACCTTTGCACAGTCGCCAGGCATAGGACTGAGAACAGCACACACACACACACAAACCTGTTGAACTGTCGCCTGGGCACAGGGCAGTGAACAGAACAAACACACACACAAACACCCAAACCGGTTACACAGTTTCCAGGGCACAGGGCTGAGAATAGCACAAACACACACATACACATACACAAACTGGTTTCATAGTCGCCAGGGCACGGGGCTGAAAATGGCACACACACACACACAAATACACACAAACCTATTGCACAGTCACCAGGTCACAGGTCTTAGAACAGGACACATACACACAGATACACACACAATCAGGTTGCACAGTCGCCAGGGCAAAGGGATGAGAAAAGCACACACACACACACACACACAGAAACATTCACACAAACCGGTTGCACAGTTGCCAGGGGACAGGGTTAAGAACAGCTCTAACACACACACACACAGACACACACACACACACACACACACATGCAAACTGATTGCACAGTCTCCAGGGTACAGCGCTGAGAACAGAACACACATACACACACACACACACACACATAAACCGGTTTCACAGTCGCCAGAGCACAAGCCTGAGGACAACACAGACACACACACGCACAAACACAAATGAGTTGCATGATCGCCAGCGCACAGGGCTGAGAACAGCACACACACACACACACACACACAAAACCAGTTGCACAATTGCCAGGGCTCGGGTCTGAGAATAGCACACACACACACACATATATGTACACAAACACACAAAAAATGGCTGCACAATCTCCAGGACACAGGGCTGAGAATTCACACACACACCCAAACAAACCTGTTGCACAGTTGCCAGGGCACAGCGCTGAGTATGGCACACACTCACACACACAGACAAACCGGTTGAACCGTTACCAGAGCACAGGGCTGAGAACAGCACACACATACTCACACACCGGTTGCACAGTCACCAGGCACAGGGCTAAGAACGGCACACAGTCACACACAAACACACACACAAACCGGTTGCACTGTCACCAGGGCACAGGGCAGAGAACAGCACACACACACAAAAACACAGAAAGACACACATACAAAAAAACGGTTTGCACAGTCGCCAGGGCACACGGCTGAGAACAGCACACACACACACACACACATATACACTAAAGGGTTGCAAAGTTGCCAGGGCACAGGTCTGAGAATGGCACACACACACACACACACACACACACATGCACACACACTTACAGGTTGCAGAGACTCCAGGACACAGTGCTGATAATTCACACACACACACACACACACACACACACACAAAGCGGCTGCACAGTCGCCAAGGCAAAGGGCTCAAAACAGTTCTAACACACACACACACACACATATACATAAATCGGTGTCACAGTCACCAGAGCACAAGCCTGAGCACAGCACACACACACACACGCACACACACAAACTAGTTGCACAGTCTCCAGGGAACAGGGCTGATAACAGCACATGCACACACACACACATACACACACACATACACACCAACCGGTTGCACAGTCGCCAAGGGACAGGGCTGAGACCACAGACACAGACACACACACACACATAAACAAAAACCGGTTTCACAGTCGACAGGAAACAGGGCTCAGAACAAAACACACACACGCACACACACAAATTAATTGCACAGTCGCCAGGGCACAGGACTGAGAACAGCACACAAACACACACAGGGACACATAAACGGGTTGCACAGTATCCAGGACGCAGGTCTGAGAATGAAACACACACACACACATACACAAACACATAAACCGGTTGCGCACGCACCAAGGCACAGGGCTCAGAACAGCTCGAACACACACACACAGACACACACAAACCTTTGCACAGTCGCCAGGCATAGGACTGAGAACAGCACACACACACACACAAACCTGTTGAACTGTCGCCTGGGCACAGGGCAGTGAACAGAACAAACACACACACAAACACCCAAACCGGTTACACAGTTTCCAGGGCACAGGGCTGAGAATAGCACAAACACACACATACACATACACAAACTGGTTTCATAGTCGCCAGGGCACGGGGCTGAAAATGGCACACACACACACACAAATACACACAAACCTATTGCACAGTCACCAGGTCACAGGTCTTAGAACAGGACACATACACACAGATACACACACAATCAGGTTGCACAGTCGCCAGGGCAAAGGGATGAGAAAAGCACACACACACACACACACACAGAAACATTCACACAAACCGGTTGCACAGTTGCCAGGGGACAGGGTTAAGAACAGCTCTAACACACACACACACAGACACACACACACACACATGCAAACTGATTGCACAGTCTCCAGGGTACAGCGCTGAGAACAGAACACACATACACACACACACACACACACATAAACCGGTTTCACAGTCGCCAGAGCACAAGCCTGAGGACAACACAGACACACACACGCACAAACACAAATGAGTTGCATGATCGCCAGCGCACAGGGCTGAGAACAGCACACACACACAAAAACACAGAAAGACACACATACAAAAAAACGGGTTGCACAGTCGCCAGGGCACACGGCTTAGAACAGCACACACACACACACACACATATACACTAAAGGGTTGCAAAGTTGCCAGGGCACAGGTCTGAGAATGGCACACACACACACACACACACACACACACACATGCACACACACTTACAGGTTGCAGAGACTCCAGGACACAGTGCTGATAATTCACACACACACACACACACACACACACACACACAAAGCGGCTGCACAGTCGCCAAGGCAAAGGGCTCAAAACAGTTCTAACACACACACACACACACATATACATAAATCGATTTCACAGTCACCAGAGCACAAGCCTGAGCACAGCACACACACACACGCACACACACAAACTAGTTTCACAGTCGCCAGGGCACAGGGCTGAAAACAGCACACACACACGCTGACAAACTGGTTGCACAGTCGCCAGAGCACAGGGCTGAGAATTCAAACTTACACACATACACACACACACAAACCTGTTGCACAGTTGCCAGGACACAGAGATGAGAATCGCGTGCACACACACACACACAAACAAACCAGTTGCACAGTCGGAAGGGCACATGGCTGAAATCAGCACACACACAGACACACACACACACCGGTTCCCCAGTTGACAGGACACAAGACTCAGGATGGCACACACACCTACACACACATATACACAAACTGGTTGAACAATCACCAGGGCAAAGTGTTGAGAACAGCACACACACACACACACAGGCGTACAGATACTGGTTGCACAATCGCCAGGGCACAGGGCTGAGAACAGCACACACACACACACGCACCACACACATACCTGTTGCACAGTTGCCAGGGCACAGGGCTGAGAACGGCACACACACACACCAGTTACACTGTCACTAAGACACAGGGCTAAAAACAGCACAAACACACACACACATATACAGTCACATACATACACACACAAACCACTTGCACAGTCGCCCGGGCATATGGCTGAGAATGGCACACACACACACACACACACACACACACACACACACACCAATTTCACAGTCGCCCGGGCACAGGGCTGAGAAGAACACATACATAGACACATACACACACAAACTGTTTGCACAGTAGTCAGGGCTCAGGGCTGTGAATGGCACACACAAACACTGACACACACAGACACACACGAACAAACCATTGCACAGTCACCACGCACAGGGCTGAGAATTCAAACTTACACACACACACCCAAACCTGATGCACAGTCGCCAGGGCACAGGGCTGCGAACAGCACACACACACACACATACACAGAAAATCCGCTTGCACATTCGCTAGGGCACAGGGCTGAGAACAGCACACACACGCACACACACACACACGCACGCACACATAAACCGGTTGCAGAATCGCCAGGGTACAGGGCTGAGAACTGAACACACACACAGACACAAACCGGTTTTACAGTCGCCAGAGCACAAGCCTGAGAAAAACACAGACACAAACACGCACACACACAAATTAGTTGCACAGTTGCCAGGGAACAGGGCGGAGTATGGCACACACACACACCCAACCACACACACGCAAACACACAAATGAACAAACCATTGCACAGTCGCCAGGGCACAGGGCTGAAAATGGCACACACACACACTCACAACCCGGTTGCACTGTCACCAGGCCACGGGTCTGAGAACAGCACACACACACACACACACACACACACACACACACACACACAAACCGCTTGCACAGTCACCACGGCACAGGGTTGAGAACGGCATACACACACTCACACACACACATAAACATACACATAAACTTGTTGCACAGTAGCCAGGGCACAGGGCTCAGAACAGCTGTAACACACACACACACACACACAAACTGGTTGTACAGTCGCCAGGGTACACGGCTGAGAACAGCACACAGACACACACAAAAACACACATGAACAAACCAGTTACACAGTCGCCAGGGAACAGGGCTTAGAACAGCACACACACACACACACACACACACACATACCGTTTGCACAGTCGCCAGGGTGCAGGGCTTAGAACTGCACGTACACACACGCACATACACACACAAACCGCTTACACAATCACCAGGGATAAGTCTAAGAATGGCACACACACACACACGAATACCCGCTTTCACAGTCGCTAGCACAGGGCTGAGAATGGCACACACAAACACACACACACATACAAACCAGTTTCACAGTTGCCAGGGCACAGGGCTGAGAACAGCACATACACACACACACACACACACACACACACACAGAAACATACGCAAACAATCTGCTTGCACAGTCGGCAGGGAACAGGGCTGTGAATTGCACACACAAATACACACACACACACACACACACACACGACAAATCATTGCACAGTCGCCAGGGCACAGGGCTGAGAATGGCACACACACACACAGACACACACACACACCAACCGGTTGCACAGTCTCTAGGAAACAGGGCTGAAAAGAGCACACACTTACACACACTCACACACACAAACGGTTACACAGTCGCCAGGACACAGAGATGAGAATCGCGTGCACACACACACAAACCAGTTGCACATTCGGAAGGGCACATGGCTGAAATCAGCACACACACAGACACACACACACACACCTTTTCCCCAGTTGCCAGGGCACAAGGCTCAGGATGGCACACACATCTACACACACATATACACAAACTGGTTGAACAATCGCCAGGGCAATGGGTTGAGAACAGCACACACACACACACACACACACACACACACAGGCATACAGATACTGGTTGCACAATCGCCAGGGCACAGGGCTGAGAACAGCAACACACACACACACACATGAACACAAACCAGTATCAGAGTCGCCAGGGCACAGTGCTGATAACAGCACACACACTCAAGCCGGTTTCACAGTTCCCAGACCACAGGGCTGAGATCAGCACTCCCCCCCACACACAAACACACAAACCTGTACACATTCGCCAGCGTACAGGGCTGAGAACAGCACATACACACACATACACACACACACAAAAGCCGGTTGTACAGTCGCCAGGGCACAGGGCTGAGCATGGCACACACACAGACCAACACACACACAAAGAAACCAGTTTCAGAGTTGCCAGGGCAGAGGGCTGGGAACAGCACACACACACACATATACACACACACACACACATACACACACACACACACACACCGGTTGCACAGTCGCCTGGGCACAGAGCTGAAAATGGCACACACACACACACAGACACACACACACACACACACACACACACACCAGTTACACTGTCACTAAGGCACAGGGCTAAAAACAGCACACACACACACA
This sequence comes from Bos taurus, assembly GCF_002263795.3. Taxonomy (NCBI): domain Eukaryota; kingdom Metazoa; phylum Chordata; class Mammalia; order Artiodactyla; family Bovidae; genus Bos; species Bos taurus. Next base: position 20,293,533 of record NC_082638.1, read on the forward strand.
CACACATATACACTCTCATACATACACACACAAACCGCTTGCACTGTCGCCAAGGCACATGGCTGAGAATGGCACACACACACACACACACACACACACACACACACACACACACACCAGTTACACTGTCACTAAGGCACAGGGCTAAAAACAGCACACACACACACACACACATATACACTCACATACATACACACACAAACCGCTTGCACTGTCGCCAAGGCACATGGCTGAGAATGGCACACACACACACACACACACACGCACACACACACACAGAGCAGTTTCACAGTCGCCGGGGCACAGGGCTGAGAAGAACACATACATACACACATACACACACAAACTGCTTGCACAGTCGTCATGGCTCAAGGCTGTGAATGGCACACACAAACACTGACACACACACACACACGAACAAACCATTGCCCAATCACCAGGGCACAGGGCTGAGAATTCAAACTTACACACACACACAAACCTGATGCACAGTCGCCAGGGCACAGGGCTGAGAACAGCACACACACACACACACACACACATACACAGAAAAACCCCTTGCACAGTCGCTAGGGCACAGGGCTGAGAACGGCGCACACACAAACACACACACAAATAAAGACACACAATCCGGTTTCACAGTCGCCAGAGCACAGGGCTGAGAACAGCACACATACACACACACAAACACAAACTGGTTGTGCAGTCATCAGTACACATTGCTGAGAACGGCACACACACACACACTAACACACATACACCTAAATCGGTTGCACATTCACCAGGGCACAGGACCGTGAACAGCAGACACAGAAACACACACACACACAAACAGGTTGCAAAGTAGCTAGGGCACAGGGCTGAGAACAGAACACACACACACACAAACCAATTTCCCAGTCACCAGAGCACGGGGCAGAGAACAGCACACACACACACACACACACATACACACTAAAGGGTTGCAAAGTTGCCAGGGCACAGGTCTGAGAATGGCACACACACACACACACACACACGAACGCACACATACAGGTTGCACAGTCTCCAGGACACAGGGCTGATAATTCACACACACACACACACACAAACACACAAAGCGGCTGTACAGTCGCCAAGACAAAGGACTCAAAACAGCTCTAACAAACACACACACACATATACATAAATCGGTGTCACAGTCACCAGAGCACAAGCCTGAGCACAGCACACACACACACACGCACACACACAAACTAGTTGCACAGTCTCCAGGGAACAGGGCTGATAACAGCACATGCACACACACACACATACACACACACATACACACCAACCGGTTGCACAGTCGCCAAGGGACAGGGCTGAGACCACAGACACAGACACACACACACACATAAACAAAAACCGGTTTCACAGTCGACAGGAAACAGGGCTCAGAACAAAACACACACACGCACACACACAAATTAATTGCACAGTCGCCAGGGCACAGGACTGAGAACAGCACACAAACACACACAGGGACACATAAACGGGTTGCACAGTATCCAGGACGCAGGTCTGAGAATGAAACACACACACACACATACACAAACACATAAACCGGTTGCACACACACCAAGGCACAGGGCTCAGAACAGCTCGAACACACACACACAGACACACACAAACCTTTGCACAGTCGCCAGGCATAGGACTGAGAACAGCACACACACACACACAAACCTGTTGAACTGTCGCCTGGGCACAGGGCAGTGAACAGAACAAACACACACACAAACACCCAAACCGGTTACACAGTTTCCGGGGCACAGGGCTGAGAATAGCACAAACACACACATACACATACACAAACTGGTTTCATAGTCGCCAGGGCACGGGGCTGAAAATGGCACACACACACACACAAATACACACAAACCTATTGCACAGTCACCAGGTCACAGGTCTTAGAACAGGACACATACACACAGATACACACACAATCAGGTTGCACAGTCGCCAGGGCAAAGGGATGAGAAAAGCACACACACACACACACACACAGAAACATTCACACAAACCGGTTGCACAGTTGCCAGGGGACAGGGTTAAGAACAGCTCTAACACACACACACACAGACACACACACACACACACATGCAAACTGATTGCACAGTCTCCAGGGTACAGCGCTGAGAACAGAACACACATACACACACACACACACACACATAAACCGGTTTCACAGTCGCCAGAGCACAAGCCTGAGGACAACACAGACACACACACGCACAAACACAAATGAGTTGCATGATCGCCAGCGCACAGGGCTTAGAACAGCACACACACACACACACACACACAAAACCAGTTGCACAATTGCCAGGGCTCGGGTCTGAGAATAGCACACACACACACACATATATGTACACAAACACACAAAAAATGGCTGCACAGTCTCCAGGACACAGGGCTGAGAATTCACACACACACCCAAACAAACCTGTTGCACAGTTGCCAGGGCACAGCGCTGAGTATGGCACACACTCACACACACAGACAAACCGGTTGAACCGTTACCAGAGCACAGGGCTGAGAACAGCACACACATACTCACACACCGGTTGCACAGTCACCAGGCACAGGGCTAAGAACGGCACACAGTCACACACAAACACACACACAAACCGGTTGCACTGTCACCAGGGCACAGGGCAGAGAACAGCACACACACACAAAAACACAGAAAGACACACATACAAAAAAACGGTTTGCACAGTCGCCAGGGCACACGGCTGAGAACAGCACACACACACACACACACATATACACTAAAGGGTTGCAAAGTTGCCAGGGCACAGGTCTGAGAATGGCACACACACACACACACACACACACACATGCACACACACTTACAGGTTGCAGAGACTCCAGGACACAGTGCTGATAATTCACACACACACACACACACACACACACACACACAAAGCGGCTGCACAGTCGCCAAGGCAAAGGGCTCAAAACAGTTCTAACACACACACACACACACATATACATAAATCGGTGTCACAGTCACCAGAGCACAAGCCTGAGCACAGCACACACACACACACGCACACACACAAACTAGTTGCACAGTCTCCAGGGAACAGGGCTGATAACAGCACATGCACACACACACACATACACACACACATACACACCAACCGGTTGCACAGTCGCCAAGGGACAGGGCTGAGACCACAGACACAGACACACACACACACATAAACAAAAACCGGTTTCACAGTCGACAGGAAACAGGGCTCAGAACAAAACACACACACGCACACACACAAATTAATTGCACAGTCGCCAGGGCACAGGACTGAGAACAGCACACAAACACACACAGGGACACATAAACGGGTTGCACAGTATCCAGGACGCAGGTCTGAGAATGAAACACACACACACACATACACAAACACATAAACCGGTTGCGCACACACCAAGGCACAGGGCTCAGAACAGCTCGAACACACACACACAGACACACACAAACCTTTGCACAGTCGCCAGGCATAGGACTGAGAACAGCACACACACACACACAAACCTGTTGAACTGTCGCCTGGGCACAGGGCAGTGAACAGAACAAACACACACACAAACACCCAAACCGGTTACACAGTTTCCAGGGCACAGGGCTGAGAATAGCACAAACACACACATACACATACACAAACTGGTTTCATAGTCGCCAGGGCACGGGGCTGAAAATGGCACACACACACACACAAATACACACAAACCTATTGCACAGTCACCAGGTCACAGGTCTTAGAACAGGACACATACACACAGATACACACACAATCAGGTTGCACAGTCGCCAGGGCAAAGGGATGAGAAAAGCACACACACACACACACACACAGAAACATTCACACAAACCGGTTGCACAGTTGCCAGGGGACAGGGTTAAGAACAGCTCTAACACACACACACACAGACACACACACACACACACACACACATGCAAACTGATTGCACAGTCTCCAGGGTACAGCGCTGAGAACAGAACACACATACACACACACACACACACACATAAACCGGTTTCACAGTCGCCAGAGCACAAGCCTGAGGACAACACAGACACACACACGCACAAACACAAATGAGTTGCATGATCGCCAGCGCACAGGGCTGAGAACAGCACACACACACACACACACACACAAAACCAGTTGCACAATTGCCAGGGCTCGGGTCTGAGAATAGCACACACACACACACATATATGTACACAAACACACAAAAAATGGCTGCACAATCTCCAGGACACAGGGCTGAGAATTCACACACACACCCAAACAAACCTGTTGCACAGTTGCCAGGGCACAGCGCTGAGTATGGCACACACTCACACACACAGACAAACCGGTTGAACCGTTACCAGAGCACAGGGCTGAGAACAGCACACACATACTCACACACCGGTTGCACAGTCACCAGGCACAGGGCTAAGAACGGCACACAGTCACACACAAACACACACACAAACCGGTTGCACTGTCACCAGGGCACAGGGCAGAGAACAGCACACACACACAAAAACACAGAAAGACACACATACAAAAAAACGGTTTGCACAGTCGCCAGGGCACACGGCTGAGAACAGCACACACACACACACACACATATACACTAAAGGGTTGCAAAGTTGCCAGGGCACAGGTCTGAGAATGGCACACACACACACACACACACACACACATGCACACACACTTACAGGTTGCAGAGACTCCAGGACACAGTGCTGATAATTCACACACACACACACACACACACACACACACACAAAGCGGCTGCACAGTCGCCAAGGCAAAGGGCTCAAAACAGTTCTAACACACACACACACACACATATACATAAATCGGTGTCACAGTCACCAGAGCACAAGCCTGAGCACAGCACACACACACACACGCACACACACAAACTAGTTGCACAGTCTCCAGGGAACAGGGCTGATAACAGCACATGCACACACACACACATACACACACACATACACACCAACCGGTTGCACAGTCGCCAAGGGACAGGGCTGAGACCACAGACACAGACACACACACACACATAAACAAAAACCGGTTTCACAGTCGACAGGAAACAGGGCTCAGAACAAAACACACACACGCACACACACAAATTAATTGCACAGTCGCCAGGGCACAGGACTGAGAACAGCACACAAACACACACAGGGACACATAAACGGGTTGCACAGTATCCAGGACGCAGGTCTGAGAATGAAACACACACACACACATACACAAACACATAAACCGGTTGCGCACGCACCAAGGCACAGGGCTCAGAACAGCTCGAACACACACACACAGACACACACAAACCTTTGCACAGTCGCCAGGCATAGGACTGAGAACAGCACACACACACACACAAACCTGTTGAACTGTCGCCTGGGCACAGGGCAGTGAACAGAACAAACACACACACAAACACCCAAACCGGTTACACAGTTTCCAGGGCACAGGGCTGAGAATAGCACAAACACACACATACACATACACAAACTGGTTTCATAGTCGCCAGGGCACGGGGCTGAAAATGGCACACACACACACACAAATACACACAAACCTATTGCACAGTCACCAGGTCACAGGTCTTAGAACAGGACACATACACACAGATACACACACAATCAGGTTGCACAGTCGCCAGGGCAAAGGGATGAGAAAAGCACACACACACACACACACACAGAAACATTCACACAAACCGGTTGCACAGTTGCCAGGGGACAGGGTTAAGAACAGCTCTAACACACACACACACAGACACACACACACACACATGCAAACTGATTGCACAGTCTCCAGGGTACAGCGCTGAGAACAGAACACACATACACACACACACACACACACATAAACCGGTTTCACAGTCGCCAGAGCACAAGCCTGAGGACAACACAGACACACACACGCACAAACACAAATGAGTTGCATGATCGCCAGCGCACAGGGCTGAGAACAGCACACACACACAAAAACACAGAAAGACACACATACAAAAAAACGGGTTGCACAGTCGCCAGGGCACACGGCTTAGAACAGCACACACACACACACACACATATACACTAAAGGGTTGCAAAGTTGCCAGGGCACAGGTCTGAGAATGGCACACACACACACACACACACACACACACACATGCACACACACTTACAGGTTGCAGAGACTCCAGGACACAGTGCTGATAATTCACACACACACACACACACACACACACACACACAAAGCGGCTGCACAGTCGCCAAGGCAAAGGGCTCAAAACAGTTCTAACACACACACACACACACATATACATAAATCGATTTCACAGTCACCAGAGCACAAGCCTGAGCACAGCACACACACACACGCACACACACAAACTAGTTTCACAGTCGCCAGGGCACAGGGCTGAAAACAGCACACACACACGCTGACAAACTGGTTGCACAGTCGCCAGAGCACAGGGCTGAGAATTCAAACTTACACACATACACACACACACAAACCTGTTGCACAGTTGCCAGGACACAGAGATGAGAATCGCGTGCACACACACACACACAAACAAACCAGTTGCACAGTCGGAAGGGCACATGGCTGAAATCAGCACACACACAGACACACACACACACCGGTTCCCCAGTTGACAGGACACAAGACTCAGGATGGCACACACACCTACACACACATATACACAAACTGGTTGAACAATCACCAGGGCAAAGTGTTGAGAACAGCACACACACACACACACAGGCGTACAGATACTGGTTGCACAATCGCCAGGGCACAGGGCTGAGAACAGCACACACACACACACGCACCACACACATACCTGTTGCACAGTTGCCAGGGCACAGGGCTGAGAACGGCACACACACACACCAGTTACACTGTCACTAAGACACAGGGCTAAAAACAGCACAAACACACACACACATATACAGTCACATACATACACACACAAACCACTTGCACAGTCGCCCGGGCATATGGCTGAGAATGGCACACACACACACACACACACACACACACACACACACACCAATTTCACAGTCGCCCGGGCACAGGGCTGAGAAGAACACATACATAGACACATACACACACAAACTGTTTGCACAGTAGTCAGGGCTCAGGGCTGTGAATGGCACACACAAACACTGACACACACAGACACACACGAACAAACCATTGCACAGTCACCACGCACAGGGCTGAGAATTCAAACTTACACACACACACCCAAACCTGATGCACAGTCGCCAGGGCACAGGGCTGCGAACAGCACACACACACACACATACACAGAAAATCCGCTTGCACATTCGCTAGGGCACAGGGCTGAGAACAGCACACACACGCACACACACACACACGCACGCACACATAAACCGGTTGCAGAATCGCCAGGGTACAGGGCTGAGAACTGAACACACACACAGACACAAACCGGTTTTACAGTCGCCAGAGCACAAGCCTGAGAAAAACACAGACACAAACACGCACACACACAAATTAGTTGCACAGTTGCCAGGGAACAGGGCGGAGTATGGCACACACACACACCCAACCACACACACGCAAACACACAAATGAACAAACCATTGCACAGTCGCCAGGGCACAGGGCTGAAAATGGCACACACACACACTCACAACCCGGTTGCACTGTCACCAGGCCACGGGTCTGAGAACAGCACACACACACACACACACACACACACACACACACACACACAAACCGCTTGCACAGTCACCACGGCACAGGGTTGAGAACGGCATACACACACTCACACACACACATAAACATACACATAAACTTGTTGCACAGTAGCCAGGGCACAGGGCTCAGAACAGCTGTAACACACACACACACACACACAAACTGGTTGTACAGTCGCCAGGGTACACGGCTGAGAACAGCACACAGACACACACAAAAACACACATGAACAAACCAGTTACACAGTCGCCAGGGAACAGGGCTTAGAACAGCACACACACACACACACACACACACACATACCGTTTGCACAGTCGCCAGGGTGCAGGGCTTAGAACTGCACGTACACACACGCACATACACACACAAACCGCTTACACAATCACCAGGGATAAGTCTAAGAATGGCACACACACACACACGAATACCCGCTTTCACAGTCGCTAGCACAGGGCTGAGAATGGCACACACAAACACACACACACATACAAACCAGTTTCACAGTTGCCAGGGCACAGGGCTGAGAACAGCACATACACACACACACACACACACACACACACACAGAAACATACGCAAACAATCTGCTTGCACAGTCGGCAGGGAACAGGGCTGTGAATTGCACACACAAATACACACACACACACACACACACACACGACAAATCATTGCACAGTCGCCAGGGCACAGGGCTGAGAATGGCACACACACACACAGACACACACACACACCAACCGGTTGCACAGTCTCTAGGAAACAGGGCTGAAAAGAGCACACACTTACACACACTCACACACACAAACGGTTACACAGTCGCCAGGACACAGAGATGAGAATCGCGTGCACACACACACAAACCAGTTGCACATTCGGAAGGGCACATGGCTGAAATCAGCACACACACAGACACACACACACACACCTTTTCCCCAGTTGCCAGGGCACAAGGCTCAGGATGGCACACACATCTACACACACATATACACAAACTGGTTGAACAATCGCCAGGGCAATGGGTTGAGAACAGCACACACACACACACACACACACACACACACAGGCATACAGATACTGGTTGCACAATCGCCAGGGCACAGGGCTGAGAACAGCAACACACACACACACACATGAACACAAACCAGTATCAGAGTCGCCAGGGCACAGTGCTGATAACAGCACACACACTCAAGCCGGTTTCACAGTTCCCAGACCACAGGGCTGAGATCAGCACTCCCCCCCACACACAAACACACAAACCTGTACACATTCGCCAGCGTACAGGGCTGAGAACAGCACATACACACACATACACACACACACAAAAGCCGGTTGTACAGTCGCCAGGGCACAGGGCTGAGCATGGCACACACACAGACCAACACACACACAAAGAAACCAGTTTCAGAGTTGCCAGGGCAGAGGGCTGGGAACAGCACACACACACACATATACACACACACACACACATACACACACACACACACACACCGGTTGCACAGTCGCCTGGGCACAGAGCTGAAAATGGCACACACACACACACAGACACACACACACACACACACACACACACACCAGTTACACTGTCACTAAGGCACAGGGCTAAAAACAGCACACACACACACACACACATATACACTCTCATACATACACACACAAACCGCTTGCACTGTCGCCAAGGCACATGGCTGAGAATGGCACACACACACACACACACACACACACACACACACACACACACACCAGTTACACTGTCACTAAGGCACAGGGCTAAAAACAGCACACACACACACACACACATATACACTCACATACATACACACACAAACCGCTTGCACTGTCGCCAAGGCACATGGCTGAGAATGGCACACACACACACACACACACACGCACACACACACACAGAGCAGTTTCACAGTCGCCGGGGCACAGGGCTGAGAAGAACACATACATACACACATACACACACAAACTGCTTGCACAGTCGTCATGGCTCAAGGCTGTGAATGGCACACACAAACACTGACACACACACACACACGAACAAACCATTGCCCAATCACCAGGGCACAGGGCTGAGAATTCAAACTTACACACACACACAAACCTGATGCACAGTCGCCAGGGCACAGGGCTGAGAACAGCACACACACACACACACACACACATACACAGAAAAACCCCTTGCACAGTCGCTAGGGCACAGGGCTGAGAACGGCGCACACACAAACACACACACAAATAAAGACACACAATCCGGTTTCACAGTCGCCAGAGCACAGGGCTGAGAACAGCACACATACACACACACAAACACAAACTGGTTGTGCAGTCATCAGTACACATTGCTGAGAACGGCACACACACACACACTAACACACATACACCTAAATCGGTTGCACATTCACCAGGGCACAGGACCGTGAACAGCAGACACAGAAACACACACACACACAAACAGGTTGCAAAGTAGCTAGGGCACAGGGCTGAGAACAGAACACACACACACACAAACCAATTTCCCAGTCACCAGAGCACGGGGCAGAGAACAGCACACACACACACACACACACATACACACTAAAGGGTTGCAAAGTTGCCAGGGCACAGGTCTGAGAATGGCACACACACACACACACACACACGAACGCACACATACAGGTTGCACAGTCTCCAGGACACAGGGCTGATAATTCACACACACACACACACACAAACACACAAAGCGGCTGTACAGTCGCCAAGACAAAGGACTCAAAACAGCTCTAACAAACACACACACACATATACATAAATCGGTGTCACAGTCACCAGAGCACAAGCCTGAGCACAGCACACACACACACACGCACACACACAAACTAGTTGCACAGTCTCCAGGGAACAGGGCTGATAACAGCACATGCACACACACACACATACACACACACATACACACCAACCGGTTGCACAGTCGCCAAGGGACAGGGCTGAGACCACAGACACAGACACACACACACACATAAACAAAAACCGGTTTCACAGTCGACAGGAAACAGGGCTCAGAACAAAACACACACACGCACACACACAAATTAATTGCACAGTCGCCAGGGCACAGGACTGAGAACAGCACACAAACACACACAGGGACACATAAACGGGTTGCACAGTATCCAGGACGCAGGTCTGAGAATGAAACACACACACACACATACACAAACACATAAACCGGTTGCACACACACCAAGGCACAGGGCTCAGAACAGCTCGAACACACACACACAGACACACACAAACCTTTGCACAGTCGCCAGGCATAGGACTGAGAACAGCACACACACACACACAAACCTGTTGAACTGTCGCCTGGGCACAGGGCAGTGAACAGAACAAACACACACACAAACACCCAAACCGGTTACACAGTTTCCGGGGCACAGGGCTGAGAATAGCACAAACACACACATACACATACACAAACTGGTTTCATAGTCGCCAGGGCACGGGGCTGAAAATGGCACACACACACACACAAATACACACAAACCTATTGCACAGTCACCAGGTCACAGGTCTTAGAACAGGACACATACACACAGATACACACACAATCAGGTTGCACAGTCGCCAGGGCAAAGGGATGAGAAAAGCACACACACACACACACACACAGAAACATTCACACAAACCGGTTGCACAGTTGCCAGGGGACAGGGTTAAGAACAGCTCTAACACACACACACACAGACACACACACACACACACATGCAAACTGATTGCACAGTCTCCAGGGTACAGCGCTGAGAACAGAACACACATACACACACACACACACACACATAAACCGGTTTCACAGTCGCCAGAGCACAAGCCTGAGGACAACACAGACACACACACGCACAAACACAAATGAGTTGCATGATCGCCAGCGCACAGGGCTTAGAACAGCACACACACACACACACACACACAAAACCAGTTGCACAATTGCCAGGGCTCGGGTCTGAGAATAGCACACACACACACACATATATGTACACAAACACACAAAAAATGGCTGCACAATCTCCAGGACACAGGGCTGAGAATTCACACACACACCCAAACAAACCTGTTGCACAGTTGCCAGGGCACAGCGCTGAGTATGGCACACACTCACACACACAGACAAACCGGTTGAACCGTTACCAGAGCACAGGGCTGAGAACAGCACACACATACTCACACACCGGTTGCACAGTCACCAGGCACAGGGCTAAGAACGGCACACAGTCACACACAAACACACACACAAACCGGTTGCACTGTCACCAGGGCACAGGGCAGAGAACAGCACACACACACAAAAACACAGAAAGACACACATACAAAAAAACGGTTTGCACAGTCGCCAGGGCACACGGCTGAGAACAGCACACACACACACACACACATATACACTAAAGGGTTGCAAAGTTGCCAGGGCACAGGTCTGAGAATGGCACACACACACACACACACACACACACATGCACACACACTTACAGGTTGCAGAGACTCCAGGACACAGTGCTGATAATTCACACACACACACACACACACACACACACACAAAGCGGCTGCACAGTCGCCAAGGCAAAGGGCTCAAAACAGTTCTAACACACACACACACACACATATACATAAATCGGTGTCACAGTCACCAGAGCACAAGCCTGAGCACAGCACACACACACACACGCACACACACAAACTAGTTGCACAGTCTCCAGGGAACAGGGCTGATAACAGCACATGCACACACACACACATACACACACACATACACACCAACCGGTTGCACAGTCGCCAAGGGACAGGGCTGAGACCACAGACACAGACACACACACACACATAAACAAAAACCGGTTTCACAGTCGACAGGAAACAGGGCTCAGAACAAAACACACACACGCACACACACAAATTAATTGCACAGTCGCCAGGGCACAGGACTGAGAACAGCACACAAACACACACAGGGACACATAAACGGGTTGCACAGTATCCAGGACGCAGGTCTGAGAATGAAACACACACACACACATACACAAACACATAAACCGGTTGCGCACACACCAAGGCACAGGGCTCAGAACAGCTCGAACACACACACACAGACACACACAAACCTTTGCACAGTCGCCAGGCATAGGACTGAGAACAGCACACACACACACACAAACCTGTTGAACTGTCGCCTGGGCACAGGGCAGTGAACAGAACAAACACACACACAAACACCCAAACCGGTTACACAGTTTCCAGGGCACAGGGCTGAGAATAGCACAAACACACACATACACATACACAAACTGGTTTCATAGTCGCCAGGGCACGGGGCTGAAAATGGCACACACACACACACAAATACACACAAACCTATTGCACAGTCACCAGGTCACAGGTCTTAGAACAGGACACATACACACAGATACACACACAATCAGGTTGCACAGTCGCCAGGGCAAAGGGATGAGAAAAGCACACACACACACACACACACAGAAACATTCACACAAACCGGTTGCACAGTTGCCAGGGGACAGGGTTAAGAACAGCTCTAACACACACACACACAGACACACACACACACACACACATGCAAACTGATTGCACAGTCTCCAGGGTACAGCGCTGAGAACAGAACACACATACACACACACACACACACACATAAACCGGTTTCACAGTCGCCAGAGCACAAGCCTGAGGACAACACAGACACACACACGCACAAACACAAATGAGTTGCATGATCGCCAGCGCACAGGGCTTAGAACAGCACACACACACACACACACACACAAAACCAGTTGCACAATTGCCAGGGCTCGGGTCTGAGAATAGCACACACACACACACATATATGTACACAAACACACAAAAAATGGCTGCACAATCTCCAGGACACAGGGCTGAGAATTCACACACACACCCAAACAAACCTGTTGCACAGTTGCCAGGGCACAGCGCTGAGTATGGCACACACTCACACACACAGACAAACCGGTTGAACCGTTACCAGAGCACAGGGCTGAGAACAGCACACACATACTCACACACCGGTTGCACAGTCACCAGGCACAGGGCTAAGAACGGCACACAGTCACACACAAACACACACACAAACCGGTTGCACTGTCACCAGGGCACAGGGCAGAGAACAGCACACACACACAAAAACACAGAAAGACACACATACAAAAAAACGGTTTGCACAGTCGCCAGGGCACACGGCTGAGAACAGCACACACACACACACACACATATACACTAAAGGGTTGCAAAGTTGCCAGGGCACAGGTCTGAGAATGGCACACACACACACACACACACACACACACACATGCACACACACTTACAGGTTGCAGAGACTCCAGGACACAGTGCTGATAATTCACACACACACACACACACACACACACACACAAAGCGGCTGCACAGTCGCCAAGGCAAAGGGCTCAAAACAGTTCTAACACACACACACACACACATATACATAAATCGGTGTCACAGTCACCAGAGCACAAGCCTGAGCACAGCACACACACACACACGCACACACACAAACTAGTTGCACAGTCTCCAGGGAACAGGGCTGATAACAGCACATGCACACACACACACATACACACACACATACACACCAACCGGTTGCACAGTCGCCAAGGGACAGGGCTGAGACCACAGACACAGACACACACACACACATAAACAAAAACCGGTTTCACAGTCGACAGGAAACAGGGCTCAGAACAAAACACACACACGCACACACACAAATTAATTGCACAGTCGCTAGGGCACAGGACTGAGAACAGCACACAAACACACACAGGGACACATAAACGGGTTGCACAGTATCCAGGACGCAGGTCTGAGAATGAAACACACACACACACATACACAAACACATAAACCGGTTGCGCACACACCAAGGCACAGGGCTCAGAACAGCTCGAACACACACACACAGACACACACAAACCTTTGCACAGTCGCCAGGCATAGGACTGAGAACAGCACACACACACACACAAACCTGTTGAACTGTCGCCTGGGCACAGGGCAGTGAACAGAACAAACACACACACAAACACCCAAACCGGTTACACAGTTTCCAGGGCACAGGGCTGAGAATAGCACAAACACACACATACACATACACAAACTGGTTTCATAGTCGCCAGGGCACGGGGCTGAAAATGGCACACACACACACACAAATACACACAAACCTATTGCACAGTCACCAGGTCACAGGTCTTAGAACAGGACACATACACACAGATACACACACAATCAGGTTGCACAGTCGCCAGGGCAAAGGGATGAGAAAAGCACACACACACACACACACACAGAAACATTCACACAAACCGGTTGCACAGTTGCCAGGGGACAGGGTTAAGAACAGCTCTAACACACACACACACAGACACACACACACACACACACATGCAAACTGATTGCACAGTCTCCAGGGTACAGCGCTGAGAACAGAACACACATACACACACACACACACACACACACACATAAACCGGTTTCACAGTCGCCAGAGCACAAGCCTGAGGACAACACAGACACACACACGCACAAACACAAATGAGTTGCATGATCGCCAGCGCACAGGGCTGAGAACAGCACACACACACACACACACACACAAAACCAGTTGCACAATTGCCAGGGCTCGGGTCTGAGAATAGCACACACACACACACATATATGTACACAAACACACAAAAAATGGCTGCACAATCTCCAGGACACAGGGCTGAGAATTCACACACACACCCAAACAAACCTGTTGCACAGTTGCCAGGGCACAGCGCTGAGTATGGCACACACTCACACACACAGACAAACCGGTTGAACCGTTACCAGAGCACAGGGCTGAGAACAGCACACACATACTCACACACCGGTTGCACAGTCACCAGGCACAGGGCTAAGAACGGCACACAGTCACACACAAACACACACACAAACCGGTTGCACTGTCACCAGGGCACAGGGCAGAGAACAGCACACACACACAAAAACACAGAAAGACACACATACAAAAAAACGGGTTGCACAGTCGCCAGGGCACACGGCTGAGAACAGCACACACACACACACACACATATACACTAAAGGGTTGCAAAGTTGCCAGGGCACAGGTCTGAGAATGGCACACACACACACACACACACACACACATGCACACACACTTACAGGTTGCAGAGACTCCAGGACACAGTGCTGATAATTCACACACACACACACACACACACACACACACAAAGCGGCTGCACAGTCGCCAAGGCAAAGGGCTCAAAACAGTTCTAACACACACACACACACACATATACATAAATCGATTTCACAGTCACCAGAGCACAAGCCTGAGCACAGCACACACACACACGCACACACACAAACTAGTTTCACAGTCGCCAGGGCACAGGGCTGAAAACAGCACACACACACGCTGACAAACTGGTTGCACAGTCGCCAGAGCACAGGGCTGAGAATTCAAACTTACACACATACACACACACACAAACCTGTTGCACAGTTGCCAGGCCACAGGGTTGAGAACAGCACACACTCAGACACACAGACAAACGGGTTGCACAGTGGCCAGGGCACAGGGCTGAAATCAGCACACAAACACCGGTTACACTGTCACTAAGGCACAGGACTGAAAACAGCAC
>NC_082638.1:20315000-20317500 GCF_002263795.3 Bos taurus
AAGGCTGATAATTCACACACACACACACACACAAACACACAAAGCGGCTGTACAGTCGCCAAGACAAAGGACTCAAAACAGCTCTAACAAACACACACACACATATACATAAATCGGTGTCACAGTCACCAGAGCACAAGCCTGAGCACAGCACACACACACACACGCACACACACAAACTAGTTGCACAGTCTCCAGGGAACAGGGCTGATAGCAGCACATGCACACACACACACATACACACACACATACACACCAACCGGTTGCACAGTCGCCAAGGGACAGGGCTGAGACCACAGACACAGACACACACACACACATAAACAAAAACCGGTTTCACAGTCGACAGGAAACAGGGCTCAGAACAAAACACACACACGCACACACACAAATTAATTGCACAGTCGCCAGGGCACAGGACTGAGAACAGCACACAAACACACACAGGGACACATAAACGGGTTGCACAGTATCCAGGACGCAGGTCTGAGAATGAAACACACACACACACATACACAAACACATAAACCGGTTGCGCACGCACCAAGGCACAGGGCTCAGAACAGCTCGAACACACACACACAGACACACACAAACCTTTGCACAGTCGCCAGGCATAGGACTGAGAACAGCACACACACACACACAAACCTGTTGAACTGTCGCCTGGGCACAGGGCAGTGAACAGAACAAACACACACACAAACACCCAAACCGGTTACACAGTTTCCAGGGCACAGGGCTGAGAATAGCACAAACACACACATACACATACACAAACTGGTTTCATAGTCGCCAGGGCACGGGGCTGAAAATGGCACACACACACACACAAATACACACAAACCTATTGCACAGTCACCAGGTCACAGGTCTTAGAACAGGACACATACACACAGATACACACACAATCAGGTTGCACAGTCGCCAGGGCAAAGGGATGAGAAAAGCACACACACACACACACACACACAGAAACATTCACACAAACCGGTTGCACAGTTGCCAGGGGACAGGGTTAAGAACAGCTCTAACACACACACACACAGACACACACACACACACACACATGCAAACTGATTGCACAGTCTCCAGGGTACAGCGCTGAGAACAGAACACACATACACACACACACACACACACACATAAACCGGTTTCACAGTCGCCAGAGCACAAGCCTGAGGACAACACAGACACACACACGCACAAACACAAATGAGTTGCATGATCGCCAGCACACAGGGCTGAGAACAGCACACACACACACACACACACACACACACAACCAGTTGCACAATTGCCAGGGCTCGGGTCTGAGAATAGCACACACACACACACATATATGCACACAAACACACAAAAAATGGCTGCACAGTCTCCAGGACACAGGGCTGAGAATTCACACACACACCCAAACAAACCTGTTGCACAGTTGCCAGGGCACAGCGCTGAGTATGGCACACACTCACACACACAGACAAACCGGTTGAACCGTTACCAGAGCACAGGGCTGAGAACAGCACACACATACTCACACACCGGTTGCACAGTCACCAGGCACAGGGCTAAGAACGGCACACAGTCACACACAAACACACACACAAACCGGTTGCACTGTCACCAGGGCACAGGGCAGAGAACAGCACACACACACAAAAACACAGAAAGACACACATACAAAAAAACGGGTTGCACAGTCGCCAGGGCACACGGCTGAGAACAGCACACACACACACACACACATATACACTAAAGGGTTGCAAAGTTGCCAGGGCACAGGTCTGAGAATGGCACACACACACACACACACACACACATGCACACACACTTACAGGTTGCAGAGACTCCAGGACACAGTGCTGATAATTCACACACACACACACACACACACACACACACACAAAGCGGCTGCACAGTCGCCAAGGCAAAGGGCTCAAAACAGTTCTAACACACACACACACACACATATACATAAATCGATTTCACAGTCACCAGAGCACAAGCCTGAGCACAGCACACACACACACGCACACACACAAACTAGTTTCACAGTCGCCAGGGCACAGGGCTGAAAACAGCACACACACACGCTGACAAACTGGTTGCACAGTCGCCAGAGCACAGGGCTGAGAATTCAAACTTACACACATACACACACACACAAACCTGTTGCACAGTTGCCAGGCCACAGGGTTGAGAACAGCACACACTCAGACACACAGACAAACGGGTTGCACAGTGGCCAGGGCACAGGGCTGAAATCAGCACACTAACACCGGTTACACTGTCACTAAGGCACAGGACTGAAAACAGCACCAACACACACACACATATACACTCACACACATACACACACAACCTCTTGCAAAGTCGTCAGTGCCCAGGGCTGAGAACGGAACACACACACACACACACACACACACACACACACACATAAACCAGTTTCACAGTCGCCAGGGCACAGTGCTGAGAACAGCACATACACACACACACACATACG
>NC_082638.1:20325000-20337500 GCF_002263795.3 Bos taurus
GCACACACACACACACACACACACAAAACCAGTTGCACAATTGCCAGGGCTCGGGTCTGAGAATAGCACACACACACACATATATGTACACAAACACACAAAAAATGGCTGCACAATCTCCAGGACACAGGGCTGAGAATTCACACACACACCCAAACAAACCTGTTGCACAGTTGCCAGGGCACAGCGCTGAGTATGGCACACACTCACACACACAGACAAACCGGTTGAACCGTTACCAGAGCACAGGGCTGAGAACAGCACACACATACTCACACACCGGTTGCACAGTCACCAGGCACAGGGCTAAGAACGGCACACAGTCACACACAAACACACACACAAACCGGTTGCACTGTCACCAGGGCACAGGGCAGAGAACAGCACACACACACAAAAACACAGAAAGACACACATACAAAAAAACGGTTTGCACAGTCGCCAGGGCACACGGCTGAGAACAGCACACACACACACACACACATATACACTAAAGGGTTGCAAAGTTGCCAGGGCACAGGTCTGAGAATGGCACACACACACACACACACACACACACATGCACACACACTTACAGGTTGCAGAGACTCCAGGACACAGTGCTGATAATTCACACACACACACACACACACACACACACACAAAGCGGCTGCACAGTCGCCAAGGCAAAGGGCTCAAAACAGTTCTAACACACACACACACACACATATACATAAATCGGTGTCACAGTCACCAGAGCACAAGCCTGAGCACAGCACACACACACACACGCACACACACAAACTAGTTGCACAGTCTCCAGGGAACAGGGCTGATAACAGCACATGCACACACACACACATACACACACACATACACACCAACCGGTTGCACAGTCGCCAAGGGACAGGGCTGAGACCACAGACACAGACACACACACACACATAAACAAAAACCGGTTTCACAGTCGACAGGAAACAGGGCTCAGAACAAAACACACACACGCACACACACAAATTAATTGCACAGTCGCCAGGGCACAGGACTGAGAACAGCACACAAACACACACAGGGACACATAAACGGGTTGCACAGTATCCAGGACGCAGGTCTGAGAATGAAACACACACACACACATACACAAACACATAAACCGGTTGCGCACGCACCAAGGCACAGGGCTCAGAACAGCTCGAACACACACACACAGACACACACAAACCTTTGCACAGTCGCCAGGCATAGGACTGAGAACAGCACACACACACACACAAACCTGTTGAACTGTCGCCTGGGCACAGGGCAGTGAACAGAACAAACACACACACAAACACCCAAACCGGTTACACAGTTTCCAGGGCACAGGGCTGAGAATAGCACAAACACACACATACACATACACAAACTGGTTTCATAGTCGCCAGGGCACGGGGCTGAAAATGGCACACACACACACACAAATACACACAAACCTATTGCACAGTCACCAGGTCACAGGTCTTAGAACAGGACACATACACACAGATACACACACAATCAGGTTGCACAGTCGCCAGGGCAAAGGGATGAGAAAAGCACACACACACACACACACACAGAAACATTCACACAAACCGGTTGCACAGTTGCCAGGGGACAGGGTTAAGAACAGCTCTAACACACACACACACAGACACACACACACACACATGCAAACTGATTGCACAGTCTCCAGGGTACAGCGCTGAGAACAGAACACACATACACACACACACACACACACATAAACCGGTTTCACAGTCGCCAGAGCACAAGCCTGAGGACAACACAGACACACACACGCACAAACACAAATGAGTTGCATGATCGCCAGCGCACAGGGCTGAGAACAGCACACACACACAAAAACACAGAAAGACACACATACAAAAAAACGGGTTGCACAGTCGCCAGGGCACACGGCTTAGAACAGCACACACACACACACACACATATACACTAAAGGGTTGCAAAGTTGCCAGGGCACAGGTCTGAGAATGGCACACACACACACACACACACACACACACACATGCACACACACTTACAGGTTGCAGAGACTCCAGGACACAGTGCTGATAATTCACACACACACACACACACACACACACACACAAAGCGGCTGCACAGTCGCCAAGGCAAAGGGCTCAAAACAGTTCTAACACACACACACACACACATATACATAAATCGATTTCACAGTCACCAGAGCACAAGCCTGAGCACAGCACACACACACACGCACACACACAAACTAGTTTCACAGTCGCCAGGGCACAGGGCTGAAAACAGCACACACACACGCTGACAAACTGGTTGCACAGTCGCCAGAGCACAGGGCTGAGAATTCAAACTTACACACATACACACACACACAAACCTGTTGCACAGTTGCCAGGACACAGAGATGAGAATCGCGTGCACACACACACACACAAACAAACCAGTTGCACAGTCGGAAGGGCACATGGCTGAAATCAGCACACACACAGACACACACACACACCGGTTCCCCAGTTGACAGGACACAAGGCTCAGGATGGCACACACACCTACACACACATATACACAAACTGGTTGAACAATCACCAGGGCAAAGTGTTGAGAACAGCACACACACACACACACAGGCGTACAGATACTGGTTGCACAATCGCCAGGGCACAGGGCTGAGAACAGCACACACACACACACGCACCACACACATACCTGTTGCACAGTTGCCAGGGCACAGGGCTGAGAACGGCACACACACACACCAGTTACACTGTCACTAAGACACAGGGCTAAAAACAGCACAAACACACACACACATATACAGTCACATACATACACACACAAACCACTTGCACAGTCGCCCGGGCATATGGCTGAGAATGGCACACACACACACACACACACACACACACACACACACACCAATTTCACAGTCGCCCGGGCACAGGGCTGAGAAGAACACATACATAGACACATACACACACAAACTGTTTGCACAGTAGTCAGGGCTCAGGGCTGTGAATGGCACACACAAACACTGACACACACAGACACACACGAACAAACCATTGCACAGTCACCACGCACAGGGCTGAGAATTCAAACTTACACACACACACCCAAACCTGATGCACAGTCGCCAGGGCACAGGGCTGCGAACAGCACACACACACACACATACACAGAAAATCCGCTTGCACATTCGCTAGGGCACAGGGCTGAGAACAGCACACACACGCACACACACACACACGCACGCACACATAAACCGGTTGCAGAATCGCCAGGGTACAGGGCTGAGAACTGAACACACACACAGACACAAACCGGTTTTACAGTCGCCAGAGCACAAGCCTGAGAAAAACACAGACACAAACACGCACACACACAAATTAGTTGCACAGTTGCCAGGGAACAGGGCGGAGTATGGCACACACACACACCCAACCACACACACGCAAACACACAAATGAACAAACCATTGCACAGTCGCCAGGGCACAGGGCTGAAAATGGCACACACACACACTCACAA
Organism: Bos taurus; assembly: GCF_002263795.3. NCBI lineage: Eukaryota > Metazoa > Chordata > Mammalia > Artiodactyla > Bovidae > Bos > Bos taurus. The sequence goes on from NC_082638.1 coordinate 20,328,529, forward strand.
CCCGGTTGCACTGTCACCAGGCCACGGGTCTGAGAACAGCACACACACACACACACACACACACACACACACACAAACCGCTTGCACAGTCACCACGGCACAGGGTTGAGAACGGCATACACACACTCACACACACACATAAACATACACATAAACTTGTTGCACAGTAGCCAGGGCACAGGGCTCAGAACAGCTGTAACACACACACACACACACACAAACTGGTTGTACAGTCGCCAGGGTACACGGCTGAGAACAGCACACAGACACACACAAAAACACACATGAACAAACCAGTTACACAGTCGCCAGGGAACAGGGCTTAGAACAGCACACACACACACACACACACACACACATACCGTTTGCACAGTCGCCAGGGTGCAGGGCTTAGAACTGCACGTACACACACGCACATACACACACAAACCGCTTACACAATCACCAGGGATAAGTCTAAGAATGGCACACACACACACACGAATACCCGCTTTCACAGTCGCTAGCACAGGGCTGAGAATGGCACACACAAACACACACACACATACAAACCAGTTTCACAGTTGCCAGGGCACAGGGCTGAGAACAGCACATACACACACACACACACACACACACACACACAGAAACATACGCAAACAATCTGCTTGCACAGTCGGCAGGGAACAGGGCTGTGAATTGCACACACAAATACACACACACACACACACACACACGACAAATCATTGCACAGTCGCCAGGGCACAGGGCTGAGAATGGCACACACACACACAGACACACACACACACCAACCGGTTGCACAGTCTCTAGGAAACAGGGCTGAAAAGAGCACACACTTACACACACTCACACACACAAACGGTTACACAGTCGCCAGGACACAGAGATGAGAATCGCGTGCACACACACACAAACCAGTTGCACATTCGGAAGGGCACATGGCTGAAATCAGCACACACACAGACACACACACACACACCTTTTCCCCAGTTGCCAGGGCACAAGGCTCAGGATGGCACACACATCTACACACACATATACACAAACTGGTTGAACAATCGCCAGGGCAATGGGTTGAGAACAGCACACACACACACACACACACACACACACACAGGCATACAGATACTGGTTGCACAATCGCCAGGGCACAGGGCTGAGAACAGCAACACACACACACACACATGAACACAAACCAGTATCAGAGTCGCCAGGGCACAGTGCTGATAACAGCACACACACTCAAGCCGGTTTCACAGTTCCCAGACCACAGGGCTGAGATCAGCACTCCCCCCCACACACAAACACACAAACCTGTACACATTCGCCAGCGTACAGGGCTGAGAACAGCACATACACACACATACACACACACACAAAAGCCGGTTGTACAGTCGCCAGGGCACAGGGCTGAGCATGGCACACACACAGACCAACACACACACAAAGAAACCAGTTTCAGAGTTGCCAGGGCAGAGGGCTGGGAACAGCACACACACACACATATACACACACACACACACATACACACACACACACACACACCGGTTGCACAGTCGCCTGGGCACAGAGCTGAAAATGGCACACACACACACACAGACACACACACACACACACACACACACACCAGTTACACTGTCACTAAGGCACAGGGCTAAAAACAGCACACACACACACACACACATATACACTCTCATACATACACACACAAACCGCTTGCACTGTCGCCAAGGCACATGGCTGAGAATGGCACACACACACACACACACACACACACACACACACACACACACACCAGTTACACTGTCACTAAGGCACAGGGCTAAAAACAGCACACACACACACACACACATATACACTCACATACATACACACACAAACCGCTTGCACTGTCGCCAAGGCACATGGCTGAGAATGGCACACACACACACACACACACACACACACACACACACAGAGCAGTTTCACAGTCGCCGGGGCACAGGGCTGAGAAGAACACATACATACACACATACACACACAAACTGCTTGCACAGTCGTCATGGCTCAAGGCTGTGAATGGCACACACAAACACTGACACACACACACACACGAACAAACCATTGCCCAATCACCAGGGCACAGGGCTGAGAATTCAAACTTACACACACACACAAACCTGATGCACAGTCGCCAGGGCACAGGGCTGAGAACAGCACACACACACACACACACACACATACACAGAAAAACCCCTTGCACAGTCGCTAGGGCACAGGGCTGAGAACGGCGCACACACAAACACACACACAAATAAAGACACACAATCCGGTTTCACAGTCGCCAGAGCACAGGGCTGAGAACAGCACACATACACACACACAAACACAAACTGGTTGTGCAGTCATCAGTACACATTGCTGAGAACGGCACACACACACACACTAACACACATACACCTAAATCGGTTGCACATTCACCAGGGCACAGGACCGTGAACAGCAGACACAGAAACACACACACACACAAACAGGTTGCACAGTAGCTAGGGCACAGGGCTGAGAACAGAACACACACACACACAAACCAATTTCCCAGTCACCAGAGCACGGGGCAGAGAACAGCACACACACACACACACACACATACACACTAAAGGGTTGCAAAGTTGCCAGGGCACAGGTCTGAGAATGGCACACACACACACACACACACACGAACGCACACATACAGGTTGCACAGTCTCCAGGACACAGGGCTGATAATTCACACACACACACACACACAAACACACAAAGCGGCTGTACAGTCGCCAAGACAAAGGACTCAAAACAGCTCTAACAAACACACACACACATATACATAAATCGGTGTCACAGTCACCAGAGCACAAGCCTGAGCACAGCACACACACACACACGCACACACACAATCTAGTTGCACAGTCTCCAGGGAACAGGGCTGATAACAGCACATGCACACACACACACATACACACACACATACACACCAACCGGTTGCACAGTCGCCAAGGGACAGGGCTGAGACCACAGACACAGACACACACACACACATAAACAAAAACCGGTTTCACAGTCGACAGGAAACAGGGCTCAGAACAAAACACATACACGCACACACACAAATTAATTGCACAGTCGCCAGGGCACAGGACTGAGAACAGCACACAAACACACACAGGGACACATAAACGGGTTGCACAGTATCCAGGACGCAGGTCTGAGAATGAAACACACACACACACATACACAAACACATAAACCGGTTGCGCACACACCAAGGCACAGGGCTCAGAACAGCTCGAACACACACACACAGACACACACAAACCTTTGCACAGTCGCCAGGCATAGGACTGAGAACAGCACACACACACACACAAACCTGTTGAACTGTCGCCTGGGCACAGGGCAGTGAACAGAACAAACACACACACAAACACCCAAACCGGTTACACAGTTTCCAGGGCACAGGGCTGAGAATAGCACAAACACACACATACACATACACAAACTGGTTTCATAGTCGCCAGGGCACGGGGCTGAAAATGGCACACACACACACACAAATACACACAAACCTATTGCACAGTCACCAGGTCACAGGTCTTAGAACAGGACACATACACACAGATACACACACAATCAGGTTGCACAGTCGCCAGGGCAAAGGGATGAGAAAAGCACACACACACACACACACACAGAAACATTCACACAAACCGGTTGCACAGTTGCCAGGGGACAGGGTTAAGAACAGCTCTAACACACACACACACAGACACACACACACACACACATGCAAACTGATTGCACAGTCTCCAGGGTACAGCGCTGAGAACAGAACACACATACACACACACACACACACACATAAACCGGTTTCACAGTCGCCAGAGCACAAGCCTGAGGACAACACAGACACACACACGCACAAACACAAATGAGTTGCATGATCGCCAGCGCACAGGGCTGAGAACAGCACACACACACACACACACACACAAAACCAGTTGCACAATTGCCAGGGCTCGGGTCTGAGAATAGCACACACACACACACATATATGTACACAAACACACAAAAAATGGCTGCACAGTCTCCAGGACACAGGGCTGAGAATTCACACACACACCCAAACAAACCTGTTGCACTGTTGCCAGGGCACAGCGCTGAGTATGGCACACACTCACACACACAGACAAACCGGTTGAACCGTTACCAGAGCACAGGGCTGAGAACAGCACACACATACTCACACACCGGTTGCACAGTCACCAGGCACAGGGCTAAGAACGGCACACAGTCACACACAAACACACACACAAACCGGTTGCACTGTCACCAGGGCACAGGGCAGAGAACAGCACACACACACAAAAACACAGAAAGACACACATACAAAAAAACGGTTTGCACAGTCGCCAGGGCACACGGCTGAGAACAGCACACACACACACACACACATATACACTAAAGGGTTGCAAAGTTGCCAGGGCACAGGTCTGAGAATGGCACACACACACACACACACACACACACATGCACACACACTTACAGGTTGCAGAGACTCCAGGACACAGTGCTGATAATTCACACACACACACACACACACACACACACACAAAGCGGCTGCACAGTCGCCAAGGCAAAGGGCTCAAAACAGTTCTAACACACACACACACACACATATACATAAATCGGTGTCACAGTCACCAGAGCACAAGCCTGAGCACAGCACACACACACACACGCACACACACAAACTAGTTGCACAGTCTCCAGGGAACAGGGCTGATAACAGCACATGCACACACACACACATACACACACACATACACACCAACCGGTTGCACAGTCGCCAAGGGACAGGGCTGAGACCACAGACACAGACACACACACACACATAAACAAAAACCGGTTTCACAGTCGACAGGAAACAGGGCTCAGAACAAAACACACACACGCACACACACAAATTAATTGCACAGTCGCCAGGGCACAGGACTGAGAACAGCACACAAACACACACAGGGACACATAAACGGGTTGCACAGTATCCAGGACGCAGGTCTGAGAATGAAACACACACACACACATACACAAACACATAAACCGGTTGCGCACACACCAAGGCACAGGGCTCAGAACAGCTCGAACACACACACACAGACACACACAAACCTTTGCACAGTCGCCAGGCATAGGACTGAGAACAGCACACACACACACACAAACCTGTTGAACTGTCGCCTGGGCACAGGGCAGTGAACAGAACAAACACACACACAAACACCCAAACCGGTTACACAGTTTCCAGGGCACAGGGCTGAGAATAGCACAAACACACACATACACATACACAAACTGGTTTCATAGTCGCCAGGGCACGGGGCTGAAAATGGCACACACACACACACAAATACACACAAACCTATTGCACAGTCACCAGGTCACAGGTCTTAGAACAGGACACATACACACAGATACACACACAATCAGGTTGCACAGTCGCCAGGGCAAAGGGATGAGAAAAGCACACACACACACACACACACAGAAACATTCACACAAACCGGTTGCACAGTTGCCAGGGGACAGGGTTAAGAACAGCTCTAACACACACACACACAGACACACACACACACACACACACACATGCAAACTGATTGCACAGTCTCCAGGGTACAGCGCTGAGAACAGAACACACATACACACACACACACACACACATAAACCGGTTTCACAGTCGCCAGAGCACAAGCCTGAGGACAACACAGACACACACACGCACAAACACAAATGAGTTGCATGATCGCCAGCGCACAGGGCTGAGAACAGCACACACACACACACACACACACAAAACCAGTTGCACAATTGCCAGGGCTCGGGTCTGAGAATAGCACACACACACACACATATATGTACACAAACACACAAAAAATGGCTGCACAATCTCCAGGACACAGGGCTGAGAATTCACACACACACCCAAACAAACCTGTTGCACAGTTGCCAGGGCACAGCGCTGAGTATGGCACACACTCACACACACAGACAAACCGGTTGAACCGTTACCAGAGCACAGGGCTGAGAACAGCACACACATACTCACACACCGGTTGCACAGTCACCAGGCACAGGGCTAAGAACGGCACACAGTCACACACAAACACACACACAAACCGGTTGCACTGTCACCAGGGCACAGGGCAGAGAACAGCACACACACACAAAAACACAGAAAGACACACATACAAAAAAACGGTTTGCACAGTCGCCAGGGCACACGGCTGAGAACAGCACACACACACACACACACATATACACTAAAGGGTTGCAAAGTTGCCAGGGCACAGGTCTGAGAATGGCACACACACACACACACACACACACACATGCACACACACTTACAGGTTGCAGAGACTCCAGGACACAGTGCTGATAATTCACACACACACACACACACACACACACACACACAAAGCGGCTGCACAGTCGCCAAGGCAAAGGGCTCAAAACAGTTCTAACACACACACACACACACATATACATAAATCGGTGTCACAGTCACCAGAGCACAAGCCTGAGCACAGCACACACACACACACGCACACACACAAACTAGTTGCACAGTCTCCAGGGAACAGGGCTGATAACAGCACATGCACACACACACACATACACACACACATACACACCAACCGGTTGCACAGTCGCCAAGGGACAGGGCTGAGACCACAGACACAGACACACACACACACATAAACAAAAACCGGTTTCACAGTCGACAGGAAACAGGGCTCAGAACAAAACACACACACGCACACACACAAATTAATTGCACAGTCGCCAGGGCACAGGACTGAGAACAGCACACAAACACACACAGGGACACATAAACGGGTTGCACAGTATCCAGGACGCAGGTCTGAGAATGAAACACACACACACACATACACAAACACATAAACCGGTTGCGCACGCACCAAGGCACAGGGCTCAGAACAGCTCGAACACACACACACAGACACACACAAACCTTTGCACAGTCGCCAGGCATAGGACTGAGAACAGCACACACACACACACAAACCTGTTGAACTGTCGCCTGGGCACAGGGCAGTGAACAGAACAAACACACACACAAACACCCAAACCGGTTACACAGTTTCCAGGGCACAGGGCTGAGAATAGCACAAACACACACATACACATACACAAACTGGTTTCATAGTCGCCAGGGCACGGGGCTGAAAATGGCACACACACACACACAAATACACACAAACCTATTGCACAGTCACCAGGTCACAGGTCTTAGAACAGGACACATACACACAGATACACACACAATCAGGTTGCACAGTCGCCAGGGCAAAGGGATGAGAAAAGCACACACACACACACACACACAGAAACATTCACACAAACCGGTTGCACAGTTGCCAGGGGACAGGGTTAAGAACAGCTCTAACACACACACACACAGACACACACACACACACATGCAAACTGATTGCACAGTCTCCAGGGTACAGCGCTGAGAACAGAACACACATACACACACACACACACACACATAAACCGGTTTCACAGTCGCCAGAGCACAAGCCTGAGGACAACACAGACACACACACGCACAAACACAAATGAGTTGCATGATCGCCAGCGCACAGGGCTGAGAACAGCACACACACACAAAAACACAGAAAGACACACATACAAAAAAACGGGTTGCACAGTCGCCAGGGCACACGGCTTAGAACAGCACACACACACACACACACATATACACTAAAGGGTTGCAAAGTTGCCAGGGCACAGGTCTGAGAATGGCACACACACACACACACACACACACACACACATGCACACACACTTACAGGTTGCAGAGACTCCAGGACACAGTGCTGATAATTCACACACACACACACACACACACACACACACAAAGCGGCTGCACAGTCGCCAAGGCAAAGGGCTCAAAACAGTTCTAACACACACACACACACACATATACATAAATCGATTTCACAGTCACCAGAGCACAAGCCTGAGCACAGCACACACACACACGCACACACACAAACTAGTTTCACAGTCGCCAGGGCACAGGGCTGAAAACAGCACACACACACGCTGACAAACTGGTTGCACAGTCGCCAGAGCACAGGGCTGAGAATTCAAACTTACACACATACACACACACACAAACCTGTTGCACAGTTGCCAGGCCACAGGGTTGAGAACAGCACACACTCAGACACACAGACAAACGGGTTGCACAGTGGCCAGGGCACAGGGCTGAAATCAGCACACAAACACCGGTTACACTGTCACTAAGGCACAGGACTGAAAACAGCACCAACACACACACACATATACACTCACACACATACACACACAACCTCTTGCAAAGTCGTCAGTGCCCAGGGCTGAGAACGGAACACACACACACACACACACACACACACACACACATAAACCAGTTTCACAGTCGCCAGGGCACAGTGCTGAGAACAGCACATACACACACACACACATACGAACACAAACTGCTTGCATAATTGCCAGGGCAAAGGGCTGAGAATGGCACACAAAAACACACACACACACAAATGAACAAACCATTGCACAGTCGCCAGGGCACAGGGCTGAAAATGGCACACACACACACACTCACAACCCGGTTGCACTGTCACCAGGCCACGGGTCTGAGAACAGCACACACACACACACACCCACACACACACACACACACACACACACAAACCGCCTGCACAGTCACCACGGCACAGGGTTGAGAACGGCATACACACACTCACACACACACATAAACATACATATAAACTTCTTGCACAGTTGCCAGGGCACAGGGCTGAGAACAGCTGTAACACACACACACATACACACAAACTGGTTGTACAGTCGCCAGGGTACACGGCTGAGAACAGCACACAGACACA
>NC_082638.1:20342500-20350000 GCF_002263795.3 Bos taurus
AAACCTTTGCACAGTCGCCAGGCATAGGACTGAGAACAGCACACACACACACACAAACCTGTTGAACTGTCGCCTGGGCACAGGGCAGTGAACAGAACAAACACACACACAAACACCCAAACCGGTTACACAGTTTCCAGGGCACAGGGCTGAGAATAGCACAAACACACACATACACATACACAAACTGGTTTCATAGTCGCCAGGGCACGGGGCTGAAAATGGCACACACACACACACAAATACACACAAACCTATTGCACAGTCACCAGGTCACAGGTCTTAGAACAGGACACATACACACAGATACACACACAATCAGGTTGCACAGTCGCCAGGGCAAAGGGATGAGAAAAGCACACACACACACACACACACACACAGAAACATTCACACAAACCGGTTGCACAGTTGCCAGGGGACAGGGTTAAGAACAGCTCTAACACACACACACACAGACACACACACACACACACATGCAAACTGATTGCACAGTCTCCAGGGTACAGCGCTGAGAACAGAACACACATACACACACACACACACACACATAAACCAGTTTCACAGTCGCCAGAGCACAAACCTGAGGACAACACAGACACACACACGCACAAACACAAATGAGTTGCATGATCGCCAGCACACAGGGCTGAGAACAGCACACACACACACACACACACACACACACACAAAACCAGTTGCACAATTGCCAGGGCTCGGGTCTGAGAATAGCACACACACACACACATATATGCACACAAACACACAAAAAATGCCTGCACAGTCTCCAGGACACAGGGCTGAGAATTCACACACACACCCAAACAAACCTGTTGCACAGTTGCCAGGGCACAGCGCTGAGTATGGCACACACTCACACACACAGACAAACCGGTTGAACCGTTACCAGAGCACAGGGCTGAGCACAGCACACACATACTCACACACCGGTTGCACAGTCACCAGGCACAGGGCTAAGAACGGCACACAGTCACACACAAACACACACACAAACCGGTTGCACTGTCACCAGGGCACAGGGCAGAGAACAGCACACACACACAAAAACACAGAAAGACACACATACAAAAAAACGGTTTGCACAGTCGCCAGGGCACACGGCTGAGAACAGCACACACACACACACACACATATACACTAAAGGGTTGCAAAGTTGCCAGGGCACAGGTCTGAGAATGGCACACACACACACACACACACACACACACACACACACATGCACACACACTTACAGGTTGCAGAGACTCCAGGACACAGTGCTGATAATTCACACACACACACACACACACACACACACACAAAGCGGCTGCACAGTCGCCAAGGCAAAGGGCTCAAAACAGTTCTAACACACACACACACACACATATACATAAATCGATTTCACAATCACCAGAGCACAAGCCTGAGCACAGCACACACACACACGCACACACACAAACTAGTTTCACAGTCGCCAGGGCACAGGGCTGAAAACAGCACACACACACGCTGACAAACCGGTTGCACAGTCGCCAGAGCACAGGGCTGAGAATTCAAACTTACACACATACACACACACACAAACCTGTTGCACAGTTGCCAGGCCACAGGGTTGAGAACAGCACACACTCAGACACACAGACAAACGGGTTGCACAGTGGCCAGGGCACAGGGCTGAAATCAGCACACAAACACCGGTTACACTGTCACTAAGGCACAGGACTGAAAACAGCACCAACACACACACACATATACACTCACACACATACACACACAACCTCTTGCAAAGTCGTCAGTGCCCAGGGCTGAGAACGGAACACACACACACACACACACACACACACACACACACACACATAAACCAGTTTCACAGTCGCCAGGGCACAGTGCTGAGAACAGCACATACACACACACACACATACGAACACAAACTGCTTGCATAATTGCCAGGGCAAAGGGCTGAGAATGGCACACACACACACACACACACACGAACGCACACATACAGGTTGCACAGTCTCCAGGACACAGGGTGATAATTCACACACACACACACACAAACACACAAAGCGGCTGTACAGTCGCCAAGACAAAGGACTCAAAACAGCTCTAACAAACACACACACACATATACATAAATCGGTGTCACAGTCACCAGAGCACAAGCTTGAGCACAGCACACACACACATACGCACACACACAAACTAGTTGCACAGTCTCCAGGGAACAGGGCTGATAACAGCACATGCACACACACACACATACACACACACATACACACCAACCGGTTGCACAGTCGCCAAGGGACAGGGCTGAGACCACAGACACAGACACACACACACACATAAACAAAAACCGGTTTCACAGTCGACAGGAAACAGGGCTCAGAACAAAACACACACACGCACACACACAAATTAATTGCACAGTCGCCAGGGCACAGGACTGAGAACAGCACACAAACACACACAGGGACACACAAACGGGTTGCACAGTCCAGGACGCAGGTCTGAGAATGAAACACACACACACACATACACAAACACATAAACCGGTTGCGCACGCACCAAGGCACAGGGCTCAGAACAGCTCGAACACACACACACAGACACACACAAACCTTTGCACAGTCGCCAGGCATAGGACTGAGAACAGCACACACACACACACAAACCTGTTGAACTGTCGCCTGGGCACAGGGCAGTGAACAGAACAAACACACACACAAACACCCAAACCGGTTACACAGTTTCCAGGGCACAGGGCTGAGAATAGCACAAACACACACATACACATACACAAACTGGTTTCATAGTCGCCAGGGCACGGGGCTGAAAATGGCACACACACACACACAAATACACACAAACCTATTGCACAGTCACCAGGTCACAGGTCTTAGAACAGGACACATACACACAGATACACACACAATCAGGTTGCACAGTCGCCAGGGCAAAGGGATGAGAAAAGCACACACACACACACACACACACACAGAAACATTCACACAAACCGGTTGCACAGTTGCCAGGGGACAGGGTTAAGAACAGCTCTAACACACACACACACAGACACACACACACACACACATGCAAACTGATTGCACAGTCTCCAGGGTACAGCGCTGAGAACAGAACACACATACACACACACACACACACACATAAACCAGTTTCACAGTCGCCAGAGCACAAACCTGAGGACAACACAGACACACACACGCACAAACACAAATGAGTTGCATGATCGCCAGCACACAGGGCTGAGAACAGCACACACACACACACACACACACACACACAAAACCAGTTGCACAATTGCCAGGGCTCGGGTCTGAGAATAGCACACACACACACACATATATGCACACAAACACACAAAAAATGCCTGCACAGTCTCCAGGACACAGGGCTGAGAATTCACACACACACCCAAACTAACCTGTTGCACAGTTGCCAGGGCACAGCGCTGAGTATGGCACACACTCACACACACAGACAAACCGGTTGAACCGTTACCAGAGCACAGGGCTGAGCACAGCACACACATACTCACACACCGGTTGCACAGTCACCAGGCACAGGGCTAAGAACGGCACACAGTCACACACAAACACACACACAAACCGGTTGCACTGTCACCAGGGCACAGGGCAGAGAACAGCACACACACACAAAAACACAGAAAGACACACATACAAAAAAACGGTTTGCACAGTCGCCAGGGCACACGGCTGAGAACAGCACACACACACACACACACATATACACTAAAGGGTTGCAAAGTTGCCAGGGCACAGGTCTGAGAATGGCACACACACACACACACACACACACACACACACACACACATGCACACACACTTACAGGTTGCAGAGACTCCAGGACACAGTGCTGATAATTCACACACACACACACACACACACACACACACACACACAAAGCGGCTGCACAGTCGCCAAGGCAAAGGGCTCAAAACAGTTCTAACACACACACACACACACATATACATAAATCGATTTCACAATCACCAGAGCACAAGCCTGAGCACAGCACACACACACACGCACACACACAAACTAGTTTCACAGTCGCCAGGGCACCGGGCTGAAAACAGCACACACACACGCTGACAAACTGGTTGCACAGTCGCCAGAGCACAGGGCTGAGAATTCAAACTTACACACATACACACACACACAAACCTGTTGCACAGTTGCCAGGTCACAGGGTTGAGAACAGCACACACTCAGACACACAGACAAACGGGTTGCACAGTGGCCAGGGCACAGGGCTGAAATCAGCACACAAACACCGGTTACACTGTCACTAAGGCACAGGACTGAAAACAGCACCAACACACACACACATATACACTCACACACATACACACACAACCTCTTGCAAAGTCGTCAGTGCCCAGGGCTGAGAACGGAACACACACACACACACACACACACACACACACACACACACACATAAACCAGTTTCACAGTCGCCTGGGCACAGTGCTGAGAACAGCACATACACACACACACACATACGAACACAAACTGCTTGCATAATTGCCAGGGCAAAGGGCTGAGAATGGCACACACACACACACACACACACGAACGCACACATACAGGTTGCACAGTCTCCAGGACACAGGGTGATAATTCACACACACACACACACACAAACACACAAAGCGGCTGTACAGTCGCCAAGACAAAGGACTCAAAACAGCTCTAACAAACACACACACACATATACATAAATCGGTGTCACAGTCACCAGAGCACAAGCCTGAGCACAGCACACACACACATACGCACACACACAAACTAGTTGCACAGTCTCCAGGGAACAGGGCTGATAACAGCACATGCACACACACACACATACACACACACATACACACCAACCGGTTGCACAGTCGCCAAGGGACAGGGCTGAGACCACAGACACAGACACACACACACACATAAACAAAAACCGGTTTCACAGTCGACAGGAAACAGGGCTCAGAACAAAACACACACACGCACACACACAAATTAATTGCACAGTCGCCAGGGCACAGGACTGAGAACAGCACACAAACACACACAGGGACACACAAACGGGTTGCACAGTATCCAGGACGCAGGTCTGAGAATGAAACACACACACACACATACACAAACACATAAACCGGTTACGCACACACCAAGGCACAGGGCTCAGAACAGCTCGAACACACACACACAGACACACACAAACCTTTGCACAGTCGCCAGGCTTAGGACTGAGAACAGCACACACACACACACAAACCTGTTGAACTGTCGCCTGGGCACAGGGCAGTGAACAGAACAAACACACACACAAACACCCAAACCGGTTACACAGTTTCCAGGGCACAGGGCTGAGAATAGCACAAACACACACATACACATACACAAACTGGTTTCATAGTCGCCAGGGCACGGGGCTGAAAATGGCACACACACACACACACAAATACACACAAACCTATTGCACAGTCACCAGGTCACAGGTCTTAGAACAGGACACATACACACAGATACACACACATTCAGGTTGCACAGTCGCCAGGGCAAAGGGATGAGAAAAGCACACACACACACACACACACAGAAACATTCACACAAACCGGTTGCACAGTTGCCAGGGGACAGGGTTAAGAACAGCTCTAACACACACACACACAGACACACACACACACACACATGCAAACTGATTGCACAGTCTCCAGGGTACAGCGCTGAGAACAGAACACACATACACACACACACACACACACATAAACCGGTTTCACAGTCGCCAGAGCACAAGCCTGAGGACAACACAGACACACACACGCACAAACACAAATGAGTTGCATGATCGCCAGGGCACAGGGCTGAGAACAGCACACACACACACACACACACACACACAAAACCAGTTGCACAATTGCCAGGGCTCGGGTCTGAGAATAGCACACACACACACACATATATGCACACAAACACACAAAAAATGGCTGCACAGTCTCCAGGACACAGGGCTGAGAATTCACACACACACCCAAACAAACCTGTTGCACAGTTGCCAGGGCACAGCGCTGAGTATGGCACACACTCACACACACAGACAAACCGGTTGAACCGTTACCAGAGCACAGGGCTGAGAACAGCACACACATACACACACCGGTTGCACAGTCACCAGGCACAGGGCTAAGAACGGCACACAGTCACACACAAACACACACACAAACCGGTTGCACTGTCACCAGGGCACAGGGCAGAGAACAGCACACACACACAAAAACACAGAAAGACACACATACAAAAAAACGGGTTGCACAGTCGCCAGGGCACACGGCTTAGAACAGCACACACACACACACACATACACACTAAAGGGTTGCAAAGTTGCCAGGGCACAGGTCTGAGAATGGCACACACACACACACACACACACACACACATGCACACACACTTACAGGTTGCAGAGACTCCAGGACACAGTGCTGATAATTCACACACACACACACACACACACACACACACACACACACACACACACAAAGCGGCTGCACAGTCGCCAAGGCAAAGGGCTCAAAACAGTTCTAACACACACACACACACACATATACATAAATTGATTTCACAATCACCAGAGCACAAGCCTGAGCACAGCACACACACACACGCACACACACAAACTAGTTTCACAGTCGCCAGGGCACAGGGCTGAAAACAGCACACACACACGCTGACAAACTGGTTGCACAGTCGCCAGAGCACAGGGCTGAGAATTCAAACTTACACACATACACACACACACAAACCTGTTGCACAGTTGCCAGGCCACAGGGTTGAGAACAGCACACACTCAGACACACAGACAAACGGGTTGCACAGTGGCCAGGGCACAGGGCTGAAATCAGCACACAAACACCGGTTACACTGTCACTAAGGCACAGGACTGAAAACAGCACCAACACACACACACATATACACTCACACACATACACACACAACCTCTTGCAAAGTCGTCAGTGCCCAGGGCTGAGAACGGAACACACACACACACACACACACACACACACACACATAAACCAGTTTCACAGTCGCCAGGGCACAGTGCTGAGAACAGCACATACACACACACACACATACGAACACAAACTGCTTGCATAATTGCCAGGGCAAAGGGCTGAGAATGGCACACACAAACACACACACACACAAATGAACAAACCATTGCACAGTCGCCAGGGCACAGGGCTGAAAATGGCACACACACACACTCACAACCCGGTTGCACTGTCACCAGGCCACGGGTCTGAGAACAGCACACACACACAAACACACACACACACACACACACAAACCGCCTGCACAGTCACCACGACACAGGGTTGAGAACGGCATACACACACTCACACACACACATAAACATACATATAAACTTCTTGCACAGTTGCCAGGGCACAGGGCTGAGAACAGCTGTAACACA
>NC_082638.1:20352500-20370000 GCF_002263795.3 Bos taurus
CAGATGCCAGGGCACAGGGCTGAGAACAGCACATACACACACACACACACACACACACACACACACACAGAAACATACGCAAACAATCTGCTTGCACAGTCGGCAGGGAACAGGGCTGTGAATTGCACACACAAATACACACACACACACGACAAATCATTGCACAGTCGCCAGGGCACAGGGCTGAGAATGGCACACACACACACACAGACACACACACACACCAACCGGTTGCACAGTCTCTAGGAAACAGGGCTGAAAAGAGCACACACTTACACACACTCACACACACAAACGGTTACACAGTCGCCAGGACACAGAGATGAGAATCGCGTGCACACACACACACACAAACAAACCAGTTGCACAGTCGGAAGGGCACATGGCTGAAATCAGCACACACACAGACACACACACACACACCGGTTCCCCAGTTGCCAGGGCACAAGGCTCAGGATGGCACACACATCTACACACACATATACACAAACTGGTTGAACAATCGCCAGGGCAATGGGTTGAGAACAGCACACACACACACACACACACACACACACAGGCATACAGATACTGGTTGCACAATCGCCAGGGCACAGGGCTGAGAACAGCAACACACACACACACACACACATGAACACAAACCAGTATCAGAGTCGCCAGGGCACAGTGCTGATAACAGCACACACACTCAAGCCGGTTTCACAGTTCCCAGACCACAGGGCTGAGATCAGCACTCCCCCCCACACTCAAACACACAAACCTGTACACATTCGCCAGCGTACAGGGCTGAGAACAGCACATACACACACATACACACACACACAAAAGCCGGTTGTACAGTCGCCAGGGCACAGGGCTGAGCATGGCACACACACAGACCAACACACACACAAAGAAACCAGTTTCAGAGTTGCCAGGGCAGAGGGCTGGGAACAGCACACACACACACACATACACACACACACACACACACCGGTTGCACAGTCGCCTGGGCACAGAGCTGAAAATGGCACACACACACACACACACACACACACACACACACACACACACACCAGTTACACTGTCACTAAGGCACAGGGCTAAAAACAGCACACACACACACACACATATACACTCACATACATACACACACAAACCGCTTGCACTGTCGCCAAGGCACATGGCTGAGAATGGCACACACACACACGCACACACACACACAGAGCAGTTTCACAGTCGCCGGGGCACAGGGCTGAGAAGAACACATACATACACACATACACACACAAACTGCTTGCACAGTCGTCATGGCTCAGGGCTGTGAATGGCACACACAAACACTGACACACACACACACACGAACAAACCATTGCCCAATCACCAGGGCACAGGGCTGAGAATTCAAACTTACACACACACACACAAACCTGATGCACAGTCGCCAGGGCACAGGGCTGAGAACAGCACACACACACACCCACACATACACAGAAAAACCCCTTGCACAGTCGCTAGGGCACAGGGCTGAGAACGGCGCACACACAAACACACACACAAATAAAGACACACAATCCGGTTTCACAGTCGCCAGAGCACAGGGCTGAGAACAGCACACATACACACACACAAACACAAACTGGTTGTGCAGTCATCAGTACACATTGCTGAGAACGGCACACACACACACACTAACACACATACACCTAAATCGGTTGCACATTCACCAGGGCACAGGACCGTGAACAGCAGACACAGAAACACACACACACACAAACAGGTTGCAAAGTAGCTAGGGCACAGGGCTGAGAACAGAACACACACACACACAAACCAATTTCCCAGTCACCAGAGCACGGGGCAGAGAACAGCACACACACACACACACACACATACACACTAAAGGGTTGCAAAGTTGCCAGGGCACAGGTCTGAGAATGGCACACACACACACACACACACACGAACGCACACATACTGGTTGCACAGTCTCCAGGACACAGGGCTGATAATTCACACACACACACACACACAAACACACAAATCGGCTGTACAGTCGCCAAGACAAAGGACTCAAAACAGCTCTAACAAACACACACACACATATACATAAATCGGTGTCACAGTCACCAGAGCACAAGCCTGAGCACAGCACACACACACACACGCACACACACAAACTAGTTGCACAGTCTCCAGGGAACAGGGCTGATAACAGCACATGCACACACACACACATACACACACACATACACACCAACCGGTTGCACAGTCGCCAAGGGACAGGGCTGAGACCACAGACACAGACACACACACACACATAAACAAAAACCGGTTTCACAGTCGACAGGAAACAGGGCTCAGAACAAAACACACACACGCACACACACAAATTAATTGCACAGTCGCCAGGGCACAGGACTGAGAACAGCACACAAACACACACAGGGACACATAAACGGGTTGCACAGTATCCAGGACGCAGGTCTGAGAATGAAACACACACACACACATACACAAACACATAAACCGGTTGCGCACGCACCAAGGCACAGGGCTCAGAACAGCTCGAACACACACACACAGACACACACAAACCTTTGCACAGTCGCCAGGCATAGGACTGAGAACAGCACACACACACACACAAACCTGTTGAACTGTCGCCTGGGCACAGGGCAGTGAACAGAACAAACACACACACAAACACCCAAACCGGTTACACAGTTTCCAGGGCACAGGGCTGAGAATAGCACAAACACACACATACATATACACAAACTGGTTTCATAGTCGCCAGGGCACGGGGCTGAAAATGGCACACACACACACACAAATACACACAAACCTATTGCACAGTCACCAGGTCACAGGTCTTAGAACAGGACACATACACACAGATACACACACAATCAGGTTGCACAGTCGCCAGGGCAAAGGGATGAGAAAAGCACACACACACACACACACACAGAAACATTCACACAAACCGGTTGCACAGTTGCCAGGGGACAGGGTTAAGAACAGCTCTAACACACACACACACAGACACACACACACACACACATGCAAACTGATTGCACAGTCTCCAGGGTACAGCGCTGAGAACAGAACACACATACACACACACACACACACACATAAACCGGTTTCACAGTCGCCAGAGCACAAGCCTGAGGACAACACAGACACACACACGCACAAACACAAATGAGTTGCATGATCGCCAGCACACAGGGCTGAGAACAGCACACACACACACACACACACACACACACAAAACCAGTTGCACAATTGCCAGGGCTCGGGTCTGAGAATAGCACACACACACACACATATATGCACACAAACACACAAAAAATGCCTGCACAGTCTCCAGGACACAGGGCTGAGAATTCACACACACACCCAAACAAACCTGTTGCACAGTTGCCAGGGCACAGCGCTGAGTATGGCACACACTCACACACACAGACAAACCGGTTGAACCGTTACCAGAGCACAGGGCTGAGCACAGCACACACATACTCACACACCGGTTGCACAGTCACCAGGCACAGGGCTAAGAACGGCACACAGTCACACACAAACACACACACAAACCGGTTGCACTGTCACCAGGGCACAGGGCAGAGAACAGCACACACACACAAAAACACAGAAAGACACACATACAAAAAAACGGTTTGCACAGTCGCCAGGGCACACGGCTGAGAACAGCACACACACACACACACACACATATACACTAAAGGGTTGCAAAGTTGCCAGGGCACAGGTCTGAGAATGGCACACACACACACACACACACACACACACACACACATGCACACACACTTACAGGTTGCAGAGACTCCAGGACACAGTGCTGATAATTCACACACACACACACACACACACACACACACACAAAGCGGCTGCACAGTCGCCAAGGCAAAGGGCTCAAAACAGTTCTAACACACACACACACACACATATACATAAATCGATTTCACAATCACCAGAGCACAAGCCTGAGCACAGCACACACACACACGCACACACACAAACTAGTTTCACAGTCGCCAGGGCACAGGGCTGAAAACAGCACACACACACGCTGACAAACTGGTTGCACAGTCGCCAGAGCACAGGGCTGAGAATTCAAACTTACACACATACACACACACACAAACCTGTTGCACAGTTGCCAGGCCACAGGGTTGAGAACAGCACACACTCAGACACACAGACAAACGGGTTGCACAGTGGCCAGGGCACAGGGCTGAAATCAGCACACAAACACCGGTTACACTGTCACTAAGGCACAGGACTGAAAACAGCACCAACACACACACACATATACACTCACACACATACACACACAACCTCTTGCAAAGTCGTCAGTGCCCAGGGCTGAGAACGGAACACACACACACACACACACACACACACACACACACACACACACACACACATAAACCAGTTTCACAGTCGCCAGGGCACAGTGCTGAGAACAGCACATACACACACACACACATACGAACACAAACTGCTTGCATAATTGCCAGGGCAAAGGGCTGAGAATGGCACACACACACACACACACACACGAACGCACACATACAGGTTGCACAGTCTCCAGGACACAGGGTGATAATTCACACACACACACACACACAAACACACAAAGCGGCTGTACAGTCGCCAAGACAAAGGACTCAAAACAGCTCTAACAAACACACACACACATATACATAAATCGGTGTCACAGTCACCAGAGCACAAGCCTGAGCACAGCACACACACACATACGCACACACACAAACTAGTTGCACAGTCTCCAGGGAACAGGGCTGATAACAGCACATGCACACACACACACATACACACACACATACACACCAACCGGTTGCACAGTCGCCAAGGGACAGGGCTGAGACCACAGACACAGACACACACACACACATAAACAAAAACCGGTTTCACAGTCGACAGGAAACAGGGCTCAGAACAAAACACACACACGCACACACACAAATTAATTGCACAGTCGCCAGGGCACAGGACTGAGAACAGCACACAAACACACACAGGGACACACAAACGGGTTGCACAGTATCCAGGACGCAGGTCTGAGAATGAAACACACACACACACATACACAAACACATAAACCGGTTACGCACACACCAAGGCACAGGGCTCAGAACAGCTCGAACACACACACACAGACACACACAAACCTTTGCACAGTCGCCAGGCTTAGGACTGAGAACAGCACACACACACACACAAACCTGTTGAACTGTCGCCTGGGCACAGGGCAGTGAACAGAACAAACACACACACAAACACCCAAACCGGTTACACAGTTTCCAGGGCACAGGGCTGAGAATAGCACAAACACACACATACACATACACAAACTGGTTTCATAGTCGCCAGGGCACGGGGCTGAAAATGGCACACACACACACACACAAATACACACAAACCTATTGCACAGTCACCAGGTCACAGGTCTTAGAACAGGACACATACACACAGATACACACACAATCAGGTTGCACAGTCGCCAGGGCAAAGGGATGAGAAAAGCACACACACACACACACACAGAAACATTCACACAAACCGGTTGCACAGTTGCCAGGGGACAGGGTTAAGAACAGCTCTAACACACACACACACAGACACACACACACACACACATGCAAACTGATTGCACAGTCTCCAGGGTACAGCGCTGAGAACAGAACACACATACACACACACACACACACACATAAACCGGTTTCACAGTCGCCAGAGCACAAGCCTGAGGACAACACAGACACACACACGCACAAACACAAATGAGTTGCATGATCACCAGCGCACAGGGCTGAGAACAGCACACACACACACACACACACACACACACAAAACCAGTTGCACAATTGCCAGGGCTCGGGTCTGAGAATAGCACACACACACACACATATATGCACACAAACACACAAAAAATGGCTGCACAGTCTCCAGGACACAGGGCTGAGAATTCACACACACACCCAAACAAACCTGTTGCACAGTTGCCAGGGCACAGCGCTGAGTATGGCACACACTCACACACACAGACAAACCGGTTGAACCGTTACCAGAGCACAGGGCTGAGAACAGCACACACATACACACACCGGTTGCACAGTCACCAGGCACAGGGCTAAGAACGGCACACAGTCACACACAAACACACACACAAACCGGTTGCACTGTCACCAGGGCACAGGGCAGAGAACAGCACACACACACAAAAACACAGAAAGACACACATACAAAAAAACGGGTTGCACAGTCGCCAGGGCACACGGCTTAGAACAGCACACACACACACACACATACACACTAAAGGGTTGCAAAGTTGCCAGGGCACAGGTCTGAGAATGGCACACACACACACACACACACACACACACATGCACACACACTTACAGGTTGCAGAGACTCCAGGACACAGTGCTGATAATTCACACACACACACACACACACACACACACACACACACACACACACACACACACACAAAGCGGCTGCACAGTCGCCAAGGCAAAGGGCTCAAAACAGTTCTAACACACACACACACACACATATACATAAATTGATTTCACAATCACCAGAGCACAAGCCTGAGCACAGCACACACACACACGCACACACACAAACTAGTTTCACAGTCGCCAGGGCACAGGGCTGAAAACAGCACACACACACGCTGACAAACTGGTTGCACAGTCGCCAGAGCACAGGGCTGAGAATTCAAACTTACACACATACACACACACACAAACCTGTTGCACAGTTGCCAGGCCACAGGGTTGAGAACAGCACACACTCAGACACACAGACAAACGGGTTGCACAGTGGCCAGGGCACAGGGCTGAAATCAGCACACAAACACCGGTTACACTGTCACTAAGGCACAGGACTGAAAACAGCACCAACACACACACACATATACACTCACACACATACACACACAACCTCTTGCAAAGTCGTCAGTGCCCAGGGCTGAGAACGGAACACACACACACACACACACACACACACACACACATAAACCAGTTTCACAGTCGCCAGGGCACAGTGCTGAGAACAGCACATACACACACACACACATACGAACACAAACTGCTTGCATAATTGCCAGGGCAAAGGGCTGAGAATGGCACACACAAACACACACACACACAAATGAACAAACCATTGCACAGTCGCCAGGGCACAGGGCTGAAAATGGCACACACACACACTCACAACCCGGTTGCACTGTCACCAGGCCACGGGTCTGAGAACAGCACACACACACAAACACACACACACACACACACACAAACCGCCTGCACAGTCACCACGACACAGGGTTGAGAACGGCATACACACACTCACACACACACATAAACATACATATAAACTTCTTGCACAGTTGCCAGGGCACAGGGCTCAGAACAGCTGTAACACACACACATACACACAAACTGGTTGTAGAGTCGCCAGGGTACACGGCTGAGAACAGCACACAGACACACACAAAAACACACATGAACAAACCGGTTGCACAGTCGCCAGGGCACAGGGCTGAAAAGAGCACACACTTACACACACTCACACACACAAACGGTTACACAGTCGCCAGGACACAGAGATGAGAATCGCGTGCACACACACACACACAAACAAACCAGTTGCACAGTCGGAAGGGCACATGGTTGAAATCAGCACACACACAGACACACACACACACCGGTTCCCCAGTTGACAGGACACAAGGCTCAGGATGGCACTCACACCTACACACACATATACACAAACTGGTTGAACAATCGCCAGCGCAAAGTGTTGAGAACAGCACACACACACACACACACACACACAAACAGGCGTACAGATACTGGTTGCACAATCGCCAGGGCACAGGGCTGAGAACAGCACACACACACACACGCACCACACACATACCTGTTGCACAGTTGCCAGGGCACAGGGCTGAGAACGGCACACACACACACCAGTTACACTGTCACTAAGACACAGGGCTAAAAACAGCACAAACACACACACACATATACACTCACATACATACACACACAAACCACTTGCACAGTCGCCCGGGCATATGGCTGAGAATGGCACACACACACACACACACACACACACACACACACACACACACACACACCAATTTCACAGTCGCCCGGGCACAGGGCTGAGAAGAACACATACATAGACACATACACACACAAACTGCTTGCACAGTAGTCAGGGCTCAGGGCTGTGAATGGCACACACAAACACTGACACACACAGACACACACGAACAAACCATTGCACATCAGCACACACAGGGCTGAAAATTCAAACTTACACACACACACCCAAACCTGATGCACAGTCGCCAGGGCACAGGACTGCGAACAGCACACACACACACATATACACAGAAAATCCGCTTGCACATTCGCTAGGGCACAGGGCTGAGAACAGCACACACACGCACACACACACACACGCACGCACACATAAACCGGTTGCAGAATCGCCAGGGTACAGGGCTGAGAACTGAACACACACACAGACACAAACCGGTTTTACAGTCGCCAGAGCACAAGCCTGAGAAAAACACAGACACAAACACGCACACACACAAATTAGTTGCACAGTTGCCAGGGAACAGGGCGGAGTATGGCACACACACACACCCAACCACACACACGCAAACACACAAATGAACAAACCATTGCACAGTCGCCAGGGCACAGGGCTGAAAATGGCACACACACACACTCACAAACCAGTTGCACTGTCACCAGGCCACGGTACTGAGAACAGCACACACACACACACACACACACACACACACACACACACACAAAAACCGCTTGCACAGTCACCACGGCACAGGGTTGAGAACGGCATACACACACTCACACACACACATAAACATACACATAAACTTGTTGCACAGTAGCCAGGGCACAGGGCTCAGAACAGCTGTAACAGACACACACACACACACAAACTGGTTGTACAGTCGCCAGGGTACACGGCTGAGAACAGCACACAGACACACACAAAAACACACATGAACAAACCAGTTACACAGTCGCCAGGAAACAGGGCTTAGAACAGCACACACACACACACACACACACACACACATACCGTTTGCACAGTCGCCAGGGTGCAGCGCTTAGAACTGCACGTACACACACGCACATACACACACAAACCGCTTACACAATCACCAGGGATAAGTCTGAGAATGGCACACACACACACACACGAATACCCGCTTTCACAGTCGCTAGCACAGGGCTGAGAATGGCACACATACACACTCACACACACACATACACAAACACATAAACCGGTTGCGCACTAGCCAAGGCACAGGGCTCAGAACAGCTCGAACACACACACACACACACACATACCAGTTGAACAGTCTCCAGGGCACAGGGCTGAGAATTCAAACTTACACTCGACAAAAACAAACCTCTTGCACAGTTGCCAGTGCACAGGCATGAGAAAAGCACCCACTCACATACACAGACAAACCGCTTGCACAGTCAACAGGGCACAGGGCTGAGAAGAGCACACACACACACACACACACACACACCATTTACACAGTCACTAAGGCACAGGGCTGAAAACAGGACAAACCACACACACAAATATACACTCACACACACACACAAACCACTTGCACAGTCACCAAGGCACAGGGCTGAAACTGGCACACACACACACACACACACACACACACACACACACACACACAAACCGGTTTCTCAGTCGCCAGGGCACAGGGCTGAGAACAGCATATACACACACAGACAGATGCACACACAGACACATACACACACAGACACATGCACACACAAACTGCTTGAACAGTCGCCAGGGCACATGGCTGTGAATGGGACACACAAACACACACACACATACAAACCAGTTTCACAGATGCCAGGGCACAGGGCTGAGAACAGCACATACACACACACACACACACACACACACACACACACAGAAACATACGCAAACAATCTGCTTGCACAGTCGGCAGGGAACAGGGCTGTGAATTGCACACACAAATACACACACACACACACACACACGACAAATCATTGCACAGTCGCCAGGGCACAGGGCTGAGAATGGCACACACACACACACAGACACACACACACACCAACCGGTTGCACAGTCTCTAGGAAACAGGGCTGAAAAGAGCACACACTTACACACACTCACACACACAAACGGTTACACAGTCGCCAGGACACAGAGATGAGAATCGCGTGCACACACACACACACAAACAAACCAGTTGCACAGTCGGAAGGGCACATGGCAGAAATCAGCACACACACAGACACACACACACACACCGGTTCCCCAGTTGCCAGGGCACAAGGCTCAGGATGGCACACACATCTACACACACATATACACAAACTGGTTGAACAATCGCCAGGGCAATGGGTTGAGAACAGCACACACACACACACACACACACACACACACACACAGGCATACAGATACTGGTTGCACAATCGCCAGGGCACAGGGCTGAGAACAGCAACACACACACACACACACACACATGAACACAAACCAGTATCAGAGTCGCCAGGGCACAGTGCTGATAACAGCACACACACTCAAGCCGGTTTCACAGTTCCCAGACCACAGGGCTGAGATCAGCACTCCCCCCCACACACAAACACACAAACCTGTACACATTCGCCAGCGTACAGGGCTGAGAACAGCACATACACACACATACACACACACACAAAAGCCGGTTGTACAGTCGCCAGGGCACAGGGCTGAGCATGGCACACACACAGACCAACACACACACAAAGAAACCAGTTTCAGAGTTGCCAGGGCAGAGGGCTGGGAACAGCACACACACACACACATACACACACACACACACACACACCGGTTGCACAGTCGCCTGGGCACAGAGCTGAAAATGGCACACACACACACACACACACACACACACACACACACACCAGTTACACTGTCACACCAGTTACACTGTCACTAAGGCACAGGGCTAAAAACAGCACACACACACACACACACACACATATACACTCACATACATACACACACAAACCGCTTGCACTGTCGCCAAGGCACATGGCTGAGAATGGCACACACACACACGCACACACACACACAGAGCAGTTTCACAGTCGCCGGGGCACAGGGCTGAGAAGAACACATACATACACACATACACACACAAACTGCTTGCACAGTCGTCATGGCTCAGGGCTGTGAATGGCACACACAAACACTGACACACACACACACACGAACAAACCATTGCCCAATCACCAGGGCACAGGGCTGAGAATTCAAACTTACACACACACACACAAACCTGATGCACAGTCGCCAGGGCACAGGGCTGAGAACAGCACACACACACACCCACACATACACAGAAAAACCCCTTGCACAGTCGCTAGGGCACAGGGCTGAGAACGGCGCACACACAAACACACACACAAATAAAGACACACAATCCGGTTTCACAGTCGCCAGAGCACAGGGCTGAGAACAGCACACATACACACACACAAACACAAACTGGTTGTGCAGTCATCAGTACACATTGCTGAGAACGGCACACACACACACACACTAACACACATACACCTAAATCGGTTGCACATTCACCAGGGCACAGGACCGTGAACAGCAGACACAGAAACACACACACACACAAACAGGTTGCAAAGTAGCTAGGGCACAGGGCTGAGAACAGAACACACACACACACAAACCAATTTCCCAGTCACCAGAGCACGGGGCAGAGAACAGCACACACACACACACACACACATACACACTAAAGGGTTGCAAAGTTGCCAGGGCACAGGTCTGAGAATGGCACACACACACACACACACACACGAACGCACACATACAGGTTGCACAGTCTCCAGGACACAGGGCTGATAATTCACACACACACACACACACAAACACACAAAGCGGCTGTACAGTCGCCAAGACAAAGGACTCAAAACAGCTCTAACAAACACACACACACATATACATAAATCGGTGTCACAGTCACCAGAGCACAAGCCTGAGCACAGCACACACACACACACGCACACACACAAACTAGTTGCACAGTCTCCAGGGAACAGGGCTGATAACAGCACATGCACACACACACACATACACACACACATACACACCAACCGGTTGCACAGTCGCCAAGGGACAGGCCTGAGACCACAGACACAGACACACACACACACATAAACAAAAACCGGTTTCACAGTCGACAGGAAACAGGGCTCAGAACAAAACACACACACGCACACACACAAATTAATTGCACAGTCGCCAGGGCACAGGACTGAGAACAGCACACAAACACACACAGGGACACATAAACGGGTTGCACAGTATCCAGGACGCAGGTCTGAGAATGAAACACACACACACACATACACAAACACATAAACCGGTTGCGCACGCACCAAGGCACAGAGCTCAGAACAGCTCGAACACACACACACAGACACACACAAACCTTTGCACAGTCGCCAGGCATAGGACTGAGAACAGCACACACACACACACAAACCTGTTGAACTGTCGCCTGGGCACAGGGCAGTGAACAGAACAAACACACACACAAACACCCAAACCGGTTACACAGTTTCCAGGGCACAGGGCTGAGAATAGCACAAACACACACATACACATACACAAACTGGTTTCATAGTCGCCAGGGCACGGGGCTGAAAATGGCACACACACACACACAAATACACACAAACCTATTGCACAGTCACCAGGTCACAGGTCTTAGAACAGGACACATACACACAGATACACACACAATCAGGTTGCACAGTCGCCAGGGCAAAGGGATGAGAAAAGCACACACACACACACACACACACAGAAACATTCACACAAACCGGTTGCACAGTTGCCAGGGGACAGGGTTAAGAACAGCTCTAACACACACACACACAGACACACACACACACACACATGCAAACTGATTGCACAGTCTCCAGGGTACAGCGCTGAGAACAGAACACACATACACACACACACACACACACATAAACCAGTTTCACAGTCGCCAGAGCACAAACCTGAGGACAACACAGACACACACACGCACAAACACAAATGAGTTGCATGATCGCCAGCACACAGGGCTGAGAACAGCACACACACACACACACACACACACACACACACACACACAAAACCAGTTGCACAATTGCCAGGGCTCGGGTCTGAGAATAGCACACACACACACACACATATATGCACACAAACACACAAAAAATGCCTGCACAGTCTCCAGGACACAGGGCTGAGAATTCACACACACACCCAAACAAACCTGTTGCAGAGTTGCCAGGGCACAGCGCTGAGTATGGCACACACTCACACACACAGACAAACCGGTTGAACCGTTACCAGAGCACAGGGCTGAGCACAGCACACACATACTCACACACCGGTTGCACAGTCACCAGGCACAGGGCTAAGAACGGCACACAGTCACACACAAACACACACACAAACCGGTTGCACTGTCACCAGGGCACAGGGCAGAGAACAGCACACACACACAAAAACACAGAAAGACACACATACAAAAAAACGGTTTGCACAGTCGCCAGGGCACACGGCTGAGAACAGCACACACACACACACACACATATACACTAAAGGGTTGCAAAGTTGCCAGGGCACAGGTCTGAGAATGGCACACACACACACACACACACACACACACACACACATGCACACACACTTACAGGTTGCAGAGACTCCAGGACACAGTGCTGATAATTCACACACACACACACACACACACACACACACACACAAAGCGGCTGCACAGTCGCCAAGGCAAAGGGCTCAAAACAGTTCTAACACACACACACACACACATATACATAAATCGATTTCACAATCACCAGAGCACAAGCCTGAGCACAGCACACACACACACGCACACACACAAACTAGTTTCACAGTCGCCAGGGCACAGGGCTGAAAACAGCACACACACACGCTGACAAACTGGTTGCACAGTCGCCAGAGCACAGGGCTGAGAATTCAAACTTACACACATACACACACACACAAACCTGTTGCACAGTTGCCAGGCCACAGGGTTGAGAACAGCACACACTCAGACACACAGACAAACGGGTTGCACAGTGGCCAGGGCACAGGGCTGAAATCAGCACACAAACACCGGTTACACTGTCACTAAGGCACAGGACTGAAAACAGCACCAACACACACACACATATACACTCACACACATACACACACAACCTCTTGCAAAGTCGTCAGTGCCCAGGGCTGAGAACGGAACACACACACACACACACACACACACACACATAAACCAGTTTCACAGTCGCCAGGGCACAGTGCTGAGAACAGCACATACACACACACACACATACGAACACAAACTGCTTGCATAATTGCCAGGGCAAAGGGCTGAGAATGGCACACAAAAACACACACACACACAAATGAACAAACCATTGCACAGTCGCCAGGGCACAGGGCGGAAAATGGCACACACACACACTCACAACCCGGTTGCACTGTCACCAGGCCACGGGTCTGAGAACAGCACACACACACACACACACACACACACACACACACACACAAACCGCCTGCACAGTCACCACGACACAGGGTTGAGAACGGCATACACACACTCACACACACACATAAACATACACATAAACTGGTTGTACAGTAGCCAGGGCACAGGGCTCAGAACAGCTGTAACAGACACACACACACACACAAACTGGTTGTACAGTCGCCAGGGTACACGGCTGAGAACAGCACACAGACACACACAAAAACACACATGAACAAACCAGTTACACAGTCGCCAGGGAACAGGGCTTAGAACAGCACACACACACACACACACACACACACACACACATACCGTTTGCACATCGCCAGGGTGCAGCGCTTAGAACTGCACGTACACACACGCACATACACACACAAACCGCTTACACAATCACCAGGGATAAGTCTGAGAATGGCACACACACACACACGAATACCCGCTTTCACAGTCGCTAGCACAGGGCTAAGAATGGCACACATACACACTCACACACACACATACACAAACACATAAACCGGTTGCGCACTAGCCAAGGCACAGGGCTCAGAACAGCTCGAACACACACACACACACACACACATACCAGTTGAAGAGTCTCCAGGGCACAGGGCTGAGAATTCAAACTTACACTCGACAAAACCAAACCTCTTGCACAGTTGCCAGTGCACAGGCATGAGAAAAGCACCCACTCACATACACAGACAAACCGCTTGCACAGTCAACAGGGCACAGGGCTGAGAAGAGCACACACACACACACACACACACACACACACACCATTTACACAGTCACTAAGGCACAGGGCTGAAAACAGGACAAACCACACACACAAATATACACTCACACACACACACACAAACCACTTGCACAGTCACCAAGGCACAGGGCTGAAACTGGCACACACACACACACACACACACACACACACACACACACACAAACCGGTTTCTCAGTCGCCAGGGCACAGGGCTGAGAACAGCATATACACACACAGACAGATGCACACACAGACACATACACACACAGACACATGCACACACAAACTGCTTGCACAGTCGCCAGGGCACATGGCTGTAAATGGCACACACAAACACACACACACATACAAACCAGTTTCACAGATGCCAGGGCACAGGGCTGAGAACAGCACATACACACACACACACACACACACACACAGAAACATACGCAAACAATCTGCTTGCACAGTCGGCAGGGAACAGGGCTGTGAATTGCACACACAAATACAAACACACACACACACACACGACAAATCATTGCACAGTCGCCAGGGCACAGGGCTGAGAATGGCACACACACACACAGACACACACACACACCAACCGGTTGCACAGTCTCTAGGAAACAGGGCTGAAAAGAGCACACACTTACACACACTCACACACACAAACGGTTACACAGTCGCCAGGACACAGAGATGAGAATCGCGTGCACACACACACACACACACACAAACCAGTTGCACAGTCGGAAGGGCACATGGCTGAAATCAGCACACACACAGACACACACACACACACCGGTTCCCCAGTTGCCAGGGCACAAGGCTCAGGATGGCACACACATCTACACACACATATACACAAACTGGTTGAACAATCGCCAGGGCAATGGGTTGAGAACAGCACACACACACACACACACACACACACACACACACACAGGCATACAGATACTGGTTGCACAATCGCCAGGGCACAGGGCTGAGAACAGCAACACACACACACACACACACATGAACACAAACCAGTATCAGAGTCGCCAGGGCACAGTGCTGATAACAGCACACACACTCAAGCCGGTTTCACAGTTCCCAGACCACAGGGCTGAGATCAGCACTCCCCCCCACACACAAACACACAAACCTGTACACATTCGCCAGCGTACAGGGCTGAGAACAGCACATACACACACATACACACACACACAAAAGCCGGTTGTACAGTCGCCAGGGCACAGGGCTGAGCATGGCACACACACAGACCAACACACACACAAAGAAACCAGTTTCAGAGTTGCCAGGGCAGAGGGCTGGGAACAGCACACACACACACACATACACACACACACACACACACACACCGGTTGCACAGTCGCCTGGGCACAGAGCTGAAAATGGCACACACACACACACACACACACACACACACACACACCAGTTACACTGTCACTAAGGCACAGGGCTAAAAACAGCACACACACACACACACACATATACACTCACATACATACACACACAAACCGCTTGCACTGTCGCCAAGGCACATGGCTGAGAATGGCACACACACACACACACACACACGCACACACACACACAGGTGTTTCACAGTCGCCGGGGCACAGGGCTGAGAAGAACACATACATACACACATACACACACAAACTGCTTGCACAGTCGCCATGGCTCAAGGCTGTGAATGGCACACACAAACACTGACACACACACACACACGAACAAACCATTGCCCAATCACCAGGGCACAGGGCTGAGAATTCAAACTTACACACACACACAAACCTGATGCACAGTCTCCAGGGCACAGGGCTGAGAACAGCACACACACACACACACACACATACACAGAAAAACCCCTTGCACAGTCGCTAGGGCACAGGGCTGAGAACGGCGCACACACAAACACACACACAAATAAAGACACACAATCCGGTTTCACAGTCGCCAGAGCACAGGGCTGAGAACAGCACACATACACACACACAAACACAAACTGGTTGTGCAGTCATCAGTACACATTGCTGAGAACGGCACACACACACACACTAACA